>NC_056749.1:722034689-722147189 GCF_019279795.1 Protopterus annectens | reverse complement strand
CCTATAAAGTGCCATGCATACATTGGTGGCTGCATGACATGATGTGTCTCTTGTCTGGCAGGAAACACCTGATTCATTTGTGGGTGCAAAAATTGGGAGAGCATTATATCTACATAACTGAATAAATATTTGTTCCTGCAACTTTTATCTGTTTCAAAATTTCAAATAGTAGTGTTACAACCTTTGGGACCTAAAAATGGCCATCTAGGAAACTGTGTCCTGCACTGAGTAGCAGCTCAGAACTGCATTTTCCCAAACAGATATCTAACTTAGTTTTAAACTGTGTTAAAATGTAGAGTCTCCCTTCAATTCTACAGGCAGCCTATCCCATGCTTTGGGTACTCTGGTATGAAACCATTCATGTTTTCTTTTTTTAAGTCAGAGTGTGCTAAGACATTTTATAGCAATAAATCTTTACTTCTAGTATTTGCGTTATGTTTAGTGATACTTAGATTGAGGCTGCATGCTCTTGTATCATAGTTCAGTGCCCTAAAAACCTGAATAACCTCGACCTTTTAAAGCAAGGTAGTAATTGCAATGACTTCTTTATGATTGCAGGCTTGTGTGATTAAATAACCATACTGGAAGCATGTAGCATACAATAATATAAATCATGTGCAGTGACACAAACCTGAATTTAACTATGCAGACCTGCTGTCATGCCGTGTGATGTGAATGCGGTCTTTTTAATTTCACACAGTGTTGCCACCTGTCACTGTTTTGCAGAACTCTCCTTAGCTGAGCAATTGTCTCCTGTTTAAAAACTGTCAAATGCTTGATGTTTTAGGAAAAATATTTTCTATTGAAGAGAACTGTTGCTGTAACTGAAATGCCCTAATGTGGTAAGAACCCCCCCACCATTACAGTTCTACAAGTTTGGCTTTAGTATAATAATAAAGTAAAAAAAGATGTGAGATCAACCCAATGAAATTTCACACTTCATTAAGAAATTATGACAATGTTAATTTCAAGTAAACACCAATATTTGCAAAAACCTCAAGTGAAAACAAAGAAAGGGCAGGCCCTTGTACAACATTTTGTAAGTCTAAAGCTATACAGTATTTTTTTTGGTTCACCTTTCATTTTTAATGAAAAACAAGAAACACATTTTCAGGTGTGTATTTACTAAAATTAATCAAACTCTGTTTGTGTGTGTGTGTGCGTGTGTGTGAGTGCCTTCTAATAGTCTAACATTCCAGGTTAGTTTCTTTGTCTTGTGCCCACTGAGTGCCACCTTGAATCATATCTACCAACTATGCAGATTTTCGCAGATTGCCCAGATTTTTGCCTCATATTTTTGTTCTGTTTTTCATAAAATTGTGGTTTTCTGGCAATTCACTGGCAAATAATTGAGGGCTGAATTCAGAAAATAATAATACACATTTGAGTTTCAGACTTCATATCCCTCAGAAAATGCATGTTTATGCAACATCTGTTATTCTATCAACTTTTTTAAGTTTGTAAGAGCAATATATCAAAAGTGTCCCTATTTTTGGGCGTTTATACCACCGTTATTTATGGCTTTGTCCAGACTTCTTGCTTTAAGAAGTTGAGAGGTATGCGGTTTGAATTCGATAAAATGAGTATCAGAAAATGCAGGCACAAATTAATCATTCCTTTGTCATAAATAACATCCATGGTTAATTGCCGAATTTGCCGACTCTCTGGAAGATAACAAATGAGATGTTTTAAAGTAATTACAGAAACCATTCACTTATTTACGAAATTATAGGTTAGCAGTGACTCAAACAGCACATGTTGGTCCAATGCTGTAAACAGGTTCAGTGTTCTTTAAGTATTTTGAAGAATTGTTTATTGTATCATTTTTTTTTTGGAGGGTAGAGTTAGAAGAACATGTAAAATGTATTTATGTATTTTACCTTTATGATAACTCATCAGGCTTTTGGGATGTTCTTAACCATTGTCACAACAATTTTTAATTGTGGTATTTTATTAAGGAATATAGAGGCTGGCTGCACTTTCCCCACAAATTTACTCTAAACTGCAGTTGAATTTTGTTGTTTGGAATATTATAGTTCATGTTGGTTTACTGCTGTTGCCTTTATTATTGTACTTTGTTAATGTTAGAAAAGCATCAGTTTTGTTTCAGATTTTTGTCAATCTATAGTCATTTTTGAAACTACTTTGTTCTTGGGGGAAGTGAAAGCTTGTCATAATGTGACATCTGCAGTTAGAAAGGGAATGTTAATTTCAGCGCAGTTTGCAAAACTGCAAACTGCTGGGATAAACAGGCAAGTTGTACACTACAGAGTGTGCAGCTGAGGGAGAAATGGCTGTGTGCAAGCTAGTAGTGAGTCATATGTTGCATTACAGTACAGGGAATAGATGTGCTCTGTAGCAAAAGGCAGAATTATGACATTCAAATTAAAGTGATTATGGAAATGAAGCCATAATGACATGCTAATGCATACAAGTAAACATAGTCACAGTTCTTAGTCGCATGTGGGGTACTGTTCAGCAAAGTGCATCAGACTATAAAAGGGCAAGGCATGCTGAGAATATGGAGTTATAGAAAGCAAAAATGCAAAGGATCATTGCAGTGTCATGTAGCGGCATTTAGTGGCCATTAATACTGTACCTTCCCACCCACATGTGTTAGGGGACATTTGGTGCCAATGAAAATGTTACCTGCAGCAGGGAACATTCCATAACTTTATTGGTTATAAAATTATCAATTGTTTCCATGAAGATCATAACATTGTATGAAGTTTGTCCACATATGGAATCTACATGAATGTGTGACTTTCCAATCCCTGTGAAAACTAAGGTATGTATAGCACTTTCCATTCTGGGTATAAGGATCTTTCAGAGACAAACAGGGGGCATGTTAGGTATTTCTCAGGGTGCTGCCTCTATAATGCTAAACAAATTACTTAAGATAATTCTTTTATATATGGATAAGCATACTGGGTTTCCTAGCATTCTAGTGGAGAGAGCTGCCACTTTTCACGGCTTTCATGATATTACTCACTTCCATAATGTACTGATTGCACACGCTTATCAGTAAAGCCTTCCCTTAATCACAACCACAAAGTCTTATAAATAGATAAGGTATCATTCAGTGAACTGACGAGTAGGGCCTGTTGCACATAGGATTATAACCAATGTGTCAACAGTGCTTCCACACAGTTCACATGATATACATATAGTATCATACCTTTCAACCTCTCAGCGTAACACATCTGGACAAAGCCAGAAACAATGGGGGGACAAAGGCCGAAAAATAGGGACATATTTTAAATATTGCACCTATAAACTTAGAAAGTTGCTATAACAACAGGTTTTGTATTATTAGGTATTTTCTGAAGGATATAAATGTCTGAAACTTGAATGTCTGCCATTATTTAGTATTATGTATTGACTTCAATACTCAGTGATTTACCAGCACATCACAAATTTTATGAGGAACAGACCAAAAATATGAGGCAAAAATCTGGACATTCTGCGAAAATCTGGACAGTTGAGGAGTATGTATGGCACACCTGAAGTGGATTGCCACTTCCTGCAAGGTGGTAGTACATAGGGCCATCTAGTAAGTGTAAACAGAATGGTCAAAGGAAATGTATGCAGCAAAATATATAATGTGTCTAAATGTACACCACAGACAGCTTTCTAACCCCTGTTCTATTCCAACCTACCACCGGAATTAGCCTAGCTGATTGTTTTTCGCTAACTGCTTCAGTATCTGGAAGAAGACTAAAAACCCTATAGACCAACTAACATTTAGACAGCTAAGAAATGAAACCAAGAAAGCTATAATATCTGATAAAAGAAACTACTACCTACAATCCCAACAAGCTAATCAAAACAACCCACAAAAATTTTGGGCTAGCATTAACCAACTACTCCATCCAGGTCAATCCACTACTCCAAATCCTCAAAATACTGACCACAAAAATCTATTGAATACAGCTAATGCTTTCAATACCTTTTTTACTAATGCTATACAAACACTAGCTATTCAACTATCACCTAATAACTTTGCTCTGCCTTCCTATAAATCAACCTTACCCCCTACTTTTCATAGTCAACCTGTCCCAACAACAAATATTCTAACCCTTCTACAGAAACTAAAACCATGCTCACCCTCAGCAGACCAACTACCTGCTGAATTCCTACAACAATCAGCCAAAGCTATTGCTTATCCCATTTCTATTCTGATCAATAGAACTATTACAGAAAGTCATATCTCCAATTTATGGAAAATCTCCCATATTATCCCCCTCCATAAAGGTGGACACTTCACTGAACTCTCCAACTACCGCCCCATTGCCCTTCTCTCTCCTTTGGCAAAGATCATGGAGAAATGCATTCACAGACAATTACTTGACCATCTAACCCAAAATAATTTACTTTCCAATTGTCAACATGGATTCAGACCTTCACATAACAGTAGTACTGCCCTTCTTTCCTTCACAGATTGTATCAACAAAAAACGCAATCTTTACAAGCTTTCTTCAGCACTATTTATTGATCTGTATAAAGCCTTTGACATGGTAAATCACCAAATTCACATCAAAATACTGAAATCCCTGTCACTAGATACATCTTCTATAAAGTGGTTCCAGTCCTACCTTGATAAAAGACAACAGGCCGTACTATGGCACAAGTCTCTCTCCACTCACCTGCCTGTCAAACTTGGTGTCCCTCAAGGGTCCATCCTAGGACCTCTACTTTTTTCCATATTTATTAATGACCTTCACCTTGCCATCCCCCAAGCCACATGCATACAATATGCAGATGACTCCACACTGATATGCTCAGCCACCTCCTCTTCTGAACTTCAATCTCTTACCCAACAAGTATTTAACACAGTTGAGCAATGGTTCACACATAGATGCCTTCTCCTAAACCCCAAAAAGACTAAATTCCTCCTCTTCTCTCCCACCAATAAGTTCTCTCCTCTTGATGTCTCAGTTATCTCTACCAATAAAACTATTATATCCCCTGATCCAACCACCAAACTATTGGGTATCACCATTGACAACAATCTGTACTTTGATATCCATATTAACAATACTATAAAAACTGTCAACAAAAAACTTGGCTCTCTCTATAGGGTAAAATCCTTTCTCTTACCTTCAGCTAAAACCACTATAGCACACACTCATCTAATCTCTTCACTTCTTTATGCCTCACCCATTTTTACTAATCTATCTAAAAATAATCTTAGCAAATTGGAGATGTCTTACAATAACATTGACAGATTTGCTACAGGCAACCCATTTAGAACCCACCATTGCATTCATTTAAAGCAGCTGGGATGGCTTGAACTACAAAATCTGATTAAATTCCATCAACTATTTATAGCCCACAACACTTTTTACAAACCTTCCAAAACTCCTATTCTATCCACACTCATCACTCCCTATAAAAACCTGAAATCCTTAAGGTCTTCTCAGAGACTTCTAGTACATACCACTAAACCAAACAAGGCTGGTGACTCCCTCTTTTCTAATATTGTTGGAAAAGCCTGGAATCTCCTCCCCAGTGAACTCTTCTCACTTCCCTCAGTATCATGCTTCAAAAACAAATTTAAATTGTTCCTCAGAACACAGTGGTTATGCCCCTGTACTAACCCTGACTAGTTATGTATCTCTTAATACTTTGCTCTTCCTACCCCTTCTACTCATTAACTGTAATTCCTTCCTTATTAACCATAATACTATCTCCCTCTAGAACATCTTGATTGTACTAGCATGCTATTTTATGCCTGTATTCTGCACTGATGAATTTACTGTGATAACCTGTAATATGCACTGTAAATATGATTTTTTTTTGTTTAATGTTTCCTTATTTGTTATCTTATTAATTTCATTGTTCTATCCTGGAGCTAATCTCCCTGGGCCTCTACTGAAAATGGACATGTATCCAGTTAGACTAGCCCGGTCAACAAATGTAAAATAAAATAAAATAAATAAATGTAGTAACCTTCACAAATGTTGTAACTGTTTCACAGATGACACTGGATACACCTCTAAAATCCTTGCTAATGATGCCTGCATGGAACTTACAGAGAGAGCATTGATTAACTCCACTATAACACAGCACATGCATAAACCCATAACATCATTGAGCAGTTCCACCAGCTCAAAGCCCACTTCCTAGATACATCTTGGGGAGACACAGCAGTATGACCCTGCTGTGGCCTGCAGGATGTTTATAGCATGCACCATGCCACAAAATATGATAACAAGGAAGATGACAGGGGAGTCCCATGGTGTAGGTACAATCAGACCATACCTACATACTGGCATGAAAGATGCAGTACTATCCTCAGTCAATGGCAGAGAAGCAGAACAGGAACAAGAAGAAGCTGCCCCCCCCCTGCCACTGTCAGGGGCACAATACATGGCAGTACAGGTGAAGCCGCAACACCCAGTCTAGAGCTATGGACCCTGACAAACACACAATGACAGTGCAGTGTCACACAAAAGAAACAATGCAAGCAGTGTTTCTGACAGGGTATGCTTGTTAGGAAATGGCTGGGACATACTACTATGCATCAGACATCTCCACACACATCACACAGGAGGAAGGGTGGAGTGAGTTACAGTCATCACTATGTGCAGAGGTGGCCAGTAGGGACACATTGCTATATGGCTGCCAGCACACACTGGGTGAGGGAAGCACGTCACAGAAGGTAGTGGTGAGTGGGTCTGAAACTGATGAATATGCGGTGTAAGGGATTACTTCCTCTTGAGATGTGGACTGGGTTCCACAATTAGTGACCATGGCCTGAAGCCACTCCTCTGGCCTGTTGCAGTTTGACTTGAGGTCTTCTACTGCATGGATGGTGTGTGACTGTGGTACTGTGACCTGGATGGATTCTGTTGATAAGGTGTCCTGGTAGTGTAGGCTGGGTGTCATTGCTAACCATTATAAAGGATGGTAAGGAGTCATACACTGCCTGACATAGTAGGGACTGTGTATGCTATGATGGCTCCCCATTCAGAGGCATCCTAGGAACATAACGTACTTAACCTTGGACAACACTGTGCATCTGGGCAGTAATTGTGCTACTGGCAATCCTCTGCATGAAAATGGACATAGAAGCAGTACTTGCCACCACAAATCTCATAAGACCAGACATTGCAGTGTCCCTCCCTCCATGTCCTCATGGGCCACCTGGCAGTGCTAGATGAAATCCTCATGAATACATGTGTAGAACTCTGATGCATAGTGTGTCCCAACTATGTACTGCTCCATGATGGACTGGGTACCTAAGAAAGGTACTGGTATGATAGTCTGGTACATCTACTGATTGATTGCAAGTGTCACTCATATGTTGGAGGTCAACTGTAACACATGATGGTGTCAGCACCGCTAAGGTGAGTATACTGACATTAGATACAGTGAGCCCATCTGCTACCACTGTCAGAGGTGGGGAGCATTACTGGTGTTCACAACCATGAGGGACCCACCCCCACCCCCACTGCTGATGGTGAGTGTTTGGACTGTACACCCTCAGATTCTGCTGTGAGCAAGGCCAGAACTTCATACTGTACTGTGGATGGATGTGCACCTGGAATGGAGACAGTCAGGACTACTGTGTCATCTGACTGTGACTTGAGCATTTATGTCTCATCATCATCATCATCATCAGTCCCCACAGGTATCAGCATTAGCCTGTTACCACTCAAGCCTCGGCACTTGTCACTGCATCAGTGACCTGCCCAATGAATACATATAAAGAAGGCAAACAAGAGTGAGCAGGAGTATCTGTGTTACGACTTTGGCCCTATGGCAGTGGCACAAATAGACAGCCTTCCAGGGGACAAGATATCACAAATCCTTTTTTCCGGCATTCAGTTTCTGAATGTTGATACTGCATTTGCCACAGACCTTCACCACTCCATTTGTGGTCTAATGCAGTATGGATGTTCAGAAGTGAATGCTGGTAATGCATTTTCAGTAAGGGCTTAAGCTTCAGTGTTGTATTATGCCAGATCAGTGAGTGGCACCTAGTGCTAGATGAGGAAGCTACAGCCCTGCTCTATGCCACGTACTCTAAAGGCCACCATACAATCCTAACCTACCTCCACTGTTGGTCCTGATATACCTGTGTACCTGATGTTCCTATGGCAAAACACAGGCAGTATAAGATGAGGTCAACTTACTGTCTGTTTCTGCAGTGCTGCTGTACAGACTTCTGCTGCATCATCCACTGAGGTACATGGGAATTGGTCCATCCTGAAGCCAGTGTCCACTCCTCCTGGAATGATCACAGTACCATTGTCCCCTGCAGGGATAATGGAAACTCCTCCAGCTTTGCTAGCTTGATGCTCCTTTGTGTCGCTCTCTTGTGGCTGGCTTCTTAACTACTATGCAAAGTGCCTTTGCAAAGCATAGCATGGCAACATGCTTATGGCATTGCTGCAGTATGTGATTACACTTATCTATTGCACTGATCTCATGGATCAGTGTCTAAGCCCTGTAAAGGTTAATCAGCACCCCCCCCCATCTATTTAGCAGATGCTGCCTATGGACCTGGAGTACCTCTAGCAGAATATTGTTTTCAGCAGGGCTGAAAATGTTTAACCTCTGCCGTCACCTCAGCCTCCATGCTTGTAGACTCCTGTGAACACAAGTGATGTGGCTATTGACAGTATACCACTGGGACTGGTAGGATGACAGCTACAGACACAGGGGAAACCTTGATATAGTCAACTGGGCAAGTGTGGGGATATGCCATACAATGATTACAGGGAGAGATGGAATAACATACAGCTGATGTATCTGCAATATACTTAAACAAATGCACACTGTCCAGGTCTCAACATCTTTGTTAGGATTTACAGGTATGTATAACAGAACTCAGGGATCTATGTTTCCAACAGTTTTTGACACCTGAGGAAAGGCAACTGACCCAGCTATCTGGTACTACTATGGTGGAAAGGATATACATGTATAGGTATAACAATGCTTTAGCCAACAGTTTAGACCACCACATGTTGTAGACAGGACATATCATCTGCATAAGAAGTACTGTCACAAGGTTTGCTCAGTCCCTGTGTGGATTGTGTCATTCACTTTTATGCATGCATTTCACTGCCCTCTCATGTATTTGATGTGCTCTTCACTTATGTACAGCACAGCACAGCAGTCTGCACAGAAGTACTGCCTCTCTTCTTTTGGATGTCTGTACTGCCAATCAAGGCTCTTAAGCTATGCAAGCACAGTGCAGCAGTGCAATACAGCTCGTAATTATCCCAGCCATAGTCTTAGCCGTGTAATGCTACCAAATCATTGGTATTCTTAGATCATAGCACTGGATCTTGGTATCATTTTTACTATATTTTTACTATATATTTATAAATGTGTACATCTACACACACGCGCACACACACACACACACACACACACACACACACACACACACACACACACACACAAAGTGTACAGCATCTGAAGGCCAGAGCATTTACTAGAGTGTAGATAGAACTGTGATTTTAACAATTTGAAGATATGTGTGCTAATTTATACACACACACACACACACACACACACACACACACACACACACAAACACACACACGTGTATGTGTGTTTGTGTGTTTATATTATTAATAACACATAAAAACATGTTTTGGAAGGTTCTGACACATAAGCAGAAAAGCAGCTGTGAGGAGAGGAGGACAGTATGGTCACTTGGCTCTCAATTTTGTAATCTGTAGCTGCTTCCAATCATCAGGGTCATCTGTTTAGAAACCTCTTTTGGTGCAGGAGCAGATGGAGACACTTTATACTGATGTGGAAAGCTGGCCTGGGTTGTGAAGTGAATTAGCTGATTACTAATGTAGCAGATTTCTTACGGACTGATAACTGACCTGCTGCTTTGCTTTCCTGTTAAAAGAATCCGGGTATGTTTGAGTGCATTCCTCTTGCCACACTACTTATTTTGGTTGCTCTACTTCTGACTTCCTATGAAGGAAATTTCATGTTTTGTATCCCTTTTATAGGTTTAAATTCAACCTTGGCAGTATCAGGGGTGCATATATCAGCAACCCTGTACATTAACTGGAAAGAAATGTGTATCATGTCATGTATTTACTAACAATAGATAGTGGAGGCACAGAATAGGGCTTCTCCTTATTTTAATTTTATTTTTACATTGCATTCATCATTGCCACTGACTGTACCTTCCACTGGAAGAAAATCTTTGTGTCTTTAACTTAACACAGCTGTCCTGTGCTGTGCCGTGCCTGCCTGGTTGCTGTGGGTGTCGTGACCTAATTTGTGTGGGGGTGTCTAATCAAGTGCAGGTGAATTAAGCCCCCTTTCTCTCTTCCAAATTGATTTCAGATGTTCCCTTCCAAGAAAAGCACGATCATTGCCAAAGTGCTGCACTAAAAAAGTGCTGACTCTTTATATTATACAAGAAAGGGAAAAAAAGTTTATTGCCATATGTCCACAGTTCCCTCATCTTTTGCTATAATTTCTGAACAGTAAACCTTAAAAAAAACAATAAATCAGGGTGTAAGGACACAGTATCTTAAAGCCACTATGTTCTGTAACCATTCTTCAGTATTTTCTTTGCACTAAATCATATTCAGTTTTGAACAATGGTTTGGACTTCTGCTTTTTTATTCTTCTTTCTGCCTTTTTGCAGGTACAGTCACTTGCCTTATGATTACTGTAATAATACAATGATGGATTACCACTGGTGTTTTTTATAGCAACATTAAACATATGTATCTGTTTTGTTTCAAATCTGCATGAAAAAACAGTTGTACTTTTCTATTTATCTTGCTCATACACTGCTTTTACTACTTTTATGTTTTTCTTTCATTGATTCCTTAGGACTTTCAATAGACAGATATTCAGAATGACTGAGATATGTGTACTTATTCGTGCAAGTCTGATGCTCATAAGATTTTCATAAATGGACTACTAATGGCCACAGACTGATAAGACTGGTGTAGAGCAAAATAATTGAGCTTTGCCAACTAGTTTGACAGCTGACATTTTATTTATAGGTTTTCCAGAGATCACTTTTCTACAAAGTGTCTATGAAGGGTCCCCGCGCGGGGGTGTGTGTGTGTGTTAGATCTAGTAGCATACATCTGTCCAATGTGTAAATCCTTAGCTTTGCATATTGACAGAAAACAGAGCTACACAGAAAGGTATGATCCATTGGAAGCTATGTTCCAAAGGGATGTAAGGCTCATAAGTGTCATTAGCCCACCCGATTGTATTTGTTTAAGTGTCATTGGTAGTCTCGTATTACTCAACAAATGCCCCATTGTCAGATAAATGACACTTAATTGGTGGCCCAGTGGCCTCATCCACATGAACATCTTTATCTTGTTTTTAGTTTGTGTATTTTGTATATGTCTCCCCAGTCACCATGATTCCATGCATAAGCCCATGGGGAACTGGACATAGATTTTATAATTTATATATCCGGCACTGTGGTCTAGAGGAATAAAATCCTGACTATGGCTCAGGTGATCGTGGTTAGTGACTCAGGTGTCTGAGGTGTTGGCAGAGGGGTAACGGCACACCCATCCAGGGGAGGGGGATTGTAGAGGTGCATGCCTGGAAAACACTAGTGCTTCCTGAGACTAGGAAAATAACCATGAAAGTGCTGTTGAGGCTGGGCAGAATGTCCTACTGATGTCAACTTCTTGTGCAAGTGTGAGGAGACTGAGCAATGATGCTCACTGCATGACTCTCCCTCGAGGATATTACTGTCCACACCTATGTGGGTTGGAAAAATAGTGCAAGCACTCTTTAGCAGCTGTATGACACTGCACCAGGGCCCTCTGTCTCCCCACTGGCCTTGTACGTGGCTTAGGAACAGCCTGCTAAGGTGGGATAGTAGGAGAATTCTTGCAGTGTTAATCTAGTGATTAAAGGTAGGTAATACCTATCAGTGAGAAATCTGAAGAGAGAGTTAAACAGATAGGACAGCCTAGGTGGAACAGCGAAACATTTAGTCTTAGACAAAGAACTGCAATGGTGCTCAGTAGGGCTGGCCAGATGAATAATTCTAAGAATCTTATTTTCTATAATTTAAAGTGAGGTATTGTTTTGACCTGAGAATATGACAATAACAAGTAGAGCATATTCCACCTTGGTAGAAAGATAATGATGTTGATAACTCAGCAAGCTTCAAGGTTAAGTAATTTGGAATATTCATACGCCACCTTGACTTGTAGAGATATTTTTGCTGTTGCTACTTCTATATGACATGCTGTACAATAAGCTATCAGAGATTTAACAGAAAATGTGGAATGTTCTGGGTTGTCTAGACCTGAAATGCAGGCAATTATAGACATAAAACCTTTGCAATATAGCAACATATAATGTCGTTAGCTACCTGCATCTCATGTCTAATGAAACACAGCATATATTTGTTAAGAGGACAACTGAAGCTTATACAGTCAACTAATTGCCTATTTATAATAACAATTAATATAGCTGCATCTGGTATGAAGACACGACTTGTATGGCTTCCTCCTAAAACTCCAGCTACCTTGTGATCAACCTTCCTAAGTGTGATCAAATAGCATCAGAAACAGCTGAACAAGAACCACACCTGGAATGCAAAACAGCAGCAAAAGAACAAGCCCCCTGCACCGTAAAACCCCCTTCATCCACATATTATGACCTACCCCCCAGTTTGATAGTTATACCATCTCTGAGATCACTACATCCTGGAGAAAGGATAAATCGCTAAGTACCACAATCTCGATATCCTGTTTTTTGTACACTAGTAATCACAAAAGTGATGATGAGCACTATTGTACTGCAAACAAGTCGGGCACCCAACTTTCATATTATTATTATTATCATTATTATTCTGAGAGCACTGACATTTTAGTCATTGAAAAAATGTTCCCTCTTTTGTGCTTTAAATTGTAATAGATAATTAACACAGAGAGTTAAGATAATGAACTATTAGCAAGGTTCATCCTGTAATGCTGTGTTTACCACAGCCTAGCAGGAGGTACCTCACCTGATTAACATCAGGAATGCAGCATACAGTGTTGTGGCTGCAACCACCACATGCATGGAAACACTTTTGCATCAAAAGGATGACAGTACAAGGTGTGTATCAGCCACCAAAATCTAATAGAGGTAGAGGTAAACAAAGGAAAAAAATATATATTTCTTGGATGATGGATTCCTAAAATCGGATATATCACATAGGGAATGATTTGGTGACCTACATCATGGAAGAACTGATTTTTGATAGGCAATTTTGAAAAAACAAGAATAAAAAAGGTGTTACGAGCTTCACAAAGCTATGTCACAATGACATATGTCTTAGAAAAGACTCTAAACAGGACTAGCATTTTCAATGGAATTCTGCATCTTGATCGTTTTTTCTGAATCAGTATGTCTTTCTCTTTGCATGTTTAAGGGGATAGGATTTTAAAAATAATACATTTTGGCATGTATGTCTGAGATTTGATGATTAGTTTCGTTTAGCATTTTTCCTTTTTTTGTGTACCTACTTGAGTTTTTCCAGTGAAAGTACATGGAAATCTGTTGTTGCAGATTGATTTTATGTGTGTGTGTGTGTGTGTGTGTGTGTGTGTGTGTGTGTGTGTGTGTGTGTGCATATGTGTGTATGTATATATATATATATATATATATATATATATATATATATATATATACATATATATCTGTGTGTGTGCCTGTGTGTGTGTGTGTGTGTGTGTGTGTGTGTGTGTGTGTGTGTGTGTGTGTGTGTGTGTGTGGCAGTGTTTATGTATGTGTGTACATAAAAATTTAACCCTAACTTACAAAGCCTATAATAAGTATGGAAAAGCCCTTTTCTCTGTAAGTATATCTAGACAATGGACTGATATCCCAACTGCAATAAAACAATATTTTGCAGCTTCAGACTAACCATAAAATATCAGGTCTATATTACAACGTCGAATTCACAGGAGTTTGAATGTTGTAATATTGAACCCAAACGTTTGAAATACAAAAATAGCAAAGGCACGGTACACCGATTTTTTTCCCCAGGGAAAAAACATCGGTGGGCCGTTTTCGGAGCTTTGCTATTTCCTTCACTGTGGTGCAATCATGTTGTTGGTATATTTAAGTAGGTGTGGTATGGGGGGCAAAGCCCCCCACTTTAGTTTAAGTTTAAAGTGTATTTTTTTTTGTCACGGAACAGCGATTTTTTTCCCTGGGAAAAAAATCGCTGTTCTGTGTTTTCATTATGAATGGATTTCGAAGTTTACGGTTCAATATTGCAACGTTTGAACTCCTGTGAGTTCGACGTTGTAATATAGACCCTAAAGTATCAGCATAATTACTCATGGTTTTGCCCATGATCACTTCCCCCAGGATAAAATCAATTCTTTAATAATGCAGATCTCAGTACTCATTGGCACCATATATCTCTTGCGCTCCCTAACAGTGTTGCGAGTCTACATTCGCCTCTGCATCTTACTATCAGACTGTATAAAAGACTACTTACTGTGTCTTCCTAGACTAAGCAAGCTTCTGTCATTTACATTATCTGCACTCAGTATGACTATACTCGCCTCTACAAATGGGTTCATAGCTCATGAGTAGGTACTAGGCTATCGGCCCAAGGGCCTACGTAAGCCTAGCCAACAAGGTTCCCTGGCTTACGCCACCCAAGAAAGTTATTTTCCTGTGCCACTGTCGAGCAGAGACACAGAAGTGATCCCTGGGGTGTATTTCCAATTTCCCATCCACTCATCAAGATTTTTCTTGAAGAGTGCTAATGAAGAACTTTGCTTGACATAGATGGGTAGCCTGTTCCAGAGTATGGGAAGTCTCTGGGACAGGAATCTATCCCTCCAGCATGTCCTGTTTATTGTGGTGACAAGGTTTAGGTCCCTAGAGCATGTAGCTCTAAGAGATTGCGATTTCTTTAGGTGTAGCATGTCCAACAGCTCTGGGTTTGACATAGCTTTATATGTTAGGCAGAGATCACCACGGAGTAGGCGATATGCTACAGAGTAAAGCTGGAGTTTTGGGCATTTGTCTGAGGCCAGTAATCCTCTTTGTGAGGTACTTCTGTGGCCTTTCCAGCTGCTGCAGATGTCTTGTGAGGTACATTCCAAAAGGGGCATTGTACTCTATAATGGGTCTAATGAGTGTCAGGTAGAGGGGAACAATGACCTCTTTTTTCCTGGATGAGAACCTTTTTATGATGAGGTGTGCCACGTAGAAGGACTTCCTGACTACTGTGGCGATGTGACTATCAAAGGAGAGACTACTGTCCACCTCGGTCCCATGGTCTCTTATCACACATTCGGTGTTAAGTAGATTGCTGCCTATGTGGTAGTTCATGGGTACAGAGTTGTTACTAAAGGGGATGACACTGCACTTTTTGGCACTGAGCTTGAGGCCATGGCTCTGACACCAGGCATCTGTCTCAGTGAGGCTCTTCTGTAGGATGTCCACATCATTTGGGGACTTGACTATGGCTCCTAGTTTGCAGTCATCTGCAAACTTCATTAGCCAGAGGCCTTCTGTGTTAGCCTGTACTTCAGAGAAGTAGACACCAAACAGGAGAGGTCCCAGGACGGAACCCTGTGGTACTCCACTTGTCACTGCTTTGAGGTCAGATTTGGAGTCTGCAACTTTTACAGTGTGGGTTCTGTCAGTGTGCCAGTTGGCAACCCATCT
Organism: Protopterus annectens; assembly: GCF_019279795.1. Classification (NCBI taxonomy): domain Eukaryota; kingdom Metazoa; phylum Chordata; order Ceratodontiformes; family Protopteridae; genus Protopterus; species Protopterus annectens. The sequence goes on along the minus strand of NC_056749.1, from coordinate 722,131,535 downwards.
TGTGACATAGTGATTTATACCTAGTTTAGTGACTTTAGCTATAATTCCAGAATGGGGGGTGGTGTTGAAAGCCTTGGCGAGGTCAAGATAGGCTGTGTGAACCACCTTACCCTCATCTATGGCTTTGCTGACTGCCTCAAAGAAGTCAATCAGGTTCAGGAGGCATGATCTGCTTTTCACAAACCTGAACTTGGTGGGATCCAGAGTTTGGAGGTTACCAATGTCTTTGTTTATGAGTTCCATGATGATACATTCCATGGCCTTGCAGACCAGGCTCATCAGGCTAATAGGTCGATAGTTCCTGGGATGAGTGGTGGCTCCTCCTTTGTGGAGTGGGATAACTGTTGCTGTGCACCATTCAGTGGGCACAAAGCCTGATGCGAGGCTATTATTGAACATGGTGCTTAAGTGGGGAGCCAGTTCGTTCTGAAGTTCGTGTGAAACACAGCCTGGGATGTTGTCTGGTCCCATGGATGCTGTATTTTTGGCTTTAGAGAGTACAGCTTTTACCTGTGTAGTTGCGATTACAGGGAATCTGTATTCTTCCTGTATATATATATATATATATATATATATATATATATGTATATATGGGCCCTTTAGGGGTGTGTGTGGGGGGGGGAGTAAAGTTAGCACTGAACCTATCTGCCAGGATGTTGGCAATATCAGTTGGTTCTGTAATTTTCGTGCCTTTGTGCTGTAACTCAGAGCATATCTGGGTGTTGCCATCGAGATTCTTGACATAGCTATAGAATGCTTTGTGGTTGTCCTTAGAATTAGTGGCAATTTTGTTTTTGTAGCTAGCTTTGGATGATCTTATAAGGGATCTCAGATTCTTACTGAGGCTGACCAGGGAGCTCCTCCACTCATGGGATTTTACTCTCTTTTGCAACAGTTTCTTCCTTCTGTTGTACAGTTTGTTTATGGCAGAGGACCACCAGATTGGCTTCCTTTTTTTGGAGAATAGCATCTTGGTTCTGTTTGGGATAGCACGATCCATGCACTCATGTAAGTGCTTATAGAGTGCATTTGTGTAGGATTCAACAGTTGTAACTATATTGTCCATCTGCATGTGTGTCATGAAGTTCACCACTTCTGTCTTAAGAAGGATGAAGTTGGCTTTGGAGAATGTTTTTACCGTGGTTTCCTTAATGGGGGGGGGGGGGGGGTGGATATCAAGGGTGATTAGCTTATGGTCAGATCGGACCAACGAGGAGTTGACTTCAGGTGTGGAACACCAGCCACTTATGTTGGTAATGGCTAGGTCTAGGATATTGTTGCCCCTGGTGGGGGGTGTTGATAAGTTGATCCAGGGCATTGGAGTTTATGAATTCCAGAAAGCGTTGAGCTAAGGAGTTGGTACACCATTAGTTTTCCCAGTTAATGGTGGGGTAGTTGAAGTCACCCATTATTAGGGTGTTTGGTTGAACCCTAATATTTTCCAGTACATCATGAAAAGAGGAGTGGGAATCCTGGGGCATGGTGGGGGATCTGTAGCAAGCTACAATTTGGACTGCAGTTTTGCCCAGAGTTAGTTGCACTTGGATAACCTTGGATGCATTATGCTGAGCAACTAGCTTAGAGGTGTGGATATCCTTAATGAATATGGACACACCTCCGCCTTTGGTGTTTCGGTCCAGGTTACATGGCAGAAAAGTGTGGTATGAGTCACTGCACAGATATCGATGTTCTCCATTTTAGGGAGTATCTCGAGTGAGTGCAGTTTGAGATTTAAACTAAAATAAAATAAATAGCCGCTGAGCAAAACAATGAAGGGTATTGATAGTACCAAAGTCAATATAACGTTCCAAAATCCACTAGATAATAGTCCAATAAGGGAAAGTTGTCAAATTACTTCAAAACTCAGGTTTATTGAGACATAAAAAGGTAAGCGCTTTCGCAAACATAGCTTCTTCAGACCTTATAACAAAATAAACCAAATGACTAGTGATTTAAATACACAAAAAGGCGCCAAAACCACAGACATTACTTAAAGAGACAAAACTGTATTAAGAATGCAATTAAAAATATTCATGGTTATACATATAACCTAATAAAAATATTAAAAACAAGTAATTCATCATATCACTATATATATGGTAATGATGAAAATAAAAACAAATACAGATGCTAAACTAGCGTCTCTGATGTCCTAACCTCCTGGACTTCAATAGTTTGAGATTTAGACTTCTAGCATTGAGTAGCACTACCCTCAGTTTTTTCTTGTCTGTTCCTGTTATGGTGGTGAATTTGTTATTTGAACCTTGCCTAAAAAAGGCACTATAGGGGAAGCAAGAACCTTAGCCAGTATCCGGAATCCCAGGGGCGACTGGTGCAGGCCATCTGTGGCAAAGCATCGTGGTCTGTCGACCATGTCATCCCAAGCAAACAGATACTGGATCCCCTTAGAATGACACCAGAAGCTTAGCCAATTGTTGAAGTCAATCATTTTGTCCTTGTACTGCGGTATCATTCGGGGCGATGGCAGAATGCTACTCAGGGTCATACCTGCCTGGGCTACAAGATTGGAGAGCTCTTCCATGTCTCTTTTCATGTAGTCCAGGGAGGTACATCTCAGGTCATTCGCACCAACATGGAGAATGACAGAATCATATTTGTACTTGTTGTGGAGTGACCTGAGTGCATGGGTTATGTGGTGGATCCTGGCACCCGACAGGCAGCTTACAGTAACCTTCTCCTTGTTTAGCCTGGTGAGTGGGACATCAGTGTGCCTGACTATAGAGTCACCTATGACTAGTGTGTTGGGTATGTTGTTTTGCCTTATTGGCTGTAGTTGAGTGGCACACTGAGTCTGTGGGCTATGTGTCATATGGGTTGTGTTGGGGGATGGAGGTTGCTTGCGTTTCTGCTTTGGAGGTCTCTGTTGCTTAGACAGATTATTATTGAGAGCCTCCGCAAATGTTTTTGTGTTACTATGTGTGGATTTTGGTGGTGTAGATTTAGTGAGACTATGTGATGAGTGTGGTGTAGTTGAAATGTTTACCTTCTCCTCATGACTGTCAAGTTCAGTCTTGGTTGGAGAGAGCTTACCTCCAGTTTGGCTAGATAACTGCATCTCTCACAGGTTGTAGTGTTGGGTGGTAGGAGGAGAGGGTTGTCTGAGTACATGAGGCAATTTCTACATTGCCTCAAGATGCCCAGATTCATCAGATAGACAGGAGAGAACACTGGGAGTTGACCCTTGAACATGCCTGAATAAAAAAACTATTTTTCTCTAGATAAGCGAGGAAAGTGAGTACAAGAGCTGTTTTTCTCTAAGCAAGTGAGGAAAGTAAGTACAAAAACTGTTTTCCTCTAGGTAATGAGGAAGATTGAGTGCTATAGTAATTAGTAACTTATTTAGTGCTTACAAGTTCTGAACAAGTGCTGAGCATGAATAAGTAAATTTAAGTGCTAAAACTAAGAATCTGTATCTGCACTAGACGAGTTACAGGACAGAAATAAGTGCAAATGCAGGCTTTCAAATCAGAAAGTTGAGAGAGATGGAAGAGATTGCCCAAACGGCCAAAAACTACAATTTCTGGGCCAGTACCACTCCTTATGTGGTAGACAGGTTACCTAGTGCTTACCACTCCCACTGATACGCTAGAAGGCTTCCCTCCAACACAGAAAGGCTTGGGGGGGGGGGGGGGGGGCTCAGAAGCTTACATACAGTCCTGGATACAGCAAATCTGTAAAGGAAGAGATGAACAAAAATACTCAAAGATAGATGTGATAAAAGCAATAAGTAATATTATACTGGATCTCAAAAATAAACTAAAAATATCAGCGCAGGCAGAAAAACTTAGAAGATACATAGATAAGTATAAAGGAAAAGTACAAAATAAGCAATTTATCGATGACTCAAAAAGTGTTATAGACAGCTGGGAAAAAAAGTAAAAGGATTTGAAAGACCACCAAAAACCGAAATAAATACATTTTAGGGAAATATTTATGAAGATCCTGTGGAAAGTACAGTTGTGTACACTTACCATAAATGTAGATGTTCGAGTGTATTCACTGTTGCAGTCCCAACCAATGGGCCATCCAGCTCCCGGTAGCCTCCGATCGGCCAGAACACCAAAGGCAAGCAAAAATTACATCGGCTGTCATTGGTTGCAAAAGACATCAGGGCGTCCAATACAAAAGGAGGCAGCTGACGTCACCTCCTCAGTCTTTCCTGTCATAACAGTCAGAAACCCCCAGAAAACAAGGCTTAAACCAAAAGCCATTTTGGCAAATAATATCACATTTAGCCTGTACCTTAGGAAAAGGGGGAAGGAGGGAGGGAAACCAGGACTGCAACAGTGAATACACTCGAACATCTACATTTAGTGTACACAACTGTACTATGTTCATCGTGTTTCACTGTTGCAGTCCTAACCAATGGGTTGATTACCAAAGCCCAGAGAAAAGGGATGAGGAACCAACAGAATCAAGGATTGGAGATAATACCCTGCAGAACAGCAGTGGCAAACCCTGCCCTGGCTCTTGAAAACAAAGGCAAATTATAATGTTTTGTGAAAGTGTGAACAGAAGACCATGTGGCAGCCTCCAAAATGTCTTTAGTAGGGACATCCCTTAAAAAGGCTGCAGGAATGGAAGCTGCTCTAGTTGAGTGGGTCCTAACCCCTTGAGGAGGAATCTTGCCATGAAAGGAATAACAAAAAGTAATACAATGAGCAATCCATTTAGAAATGGTTTGCTTAGAAATAGCCTTGCCCTGGGCTCCAGGGGCAAAACTGCCAATAACTGTGCTGATTTCCAAAGGTCTTTAGTCCTGTCCAGGTAAAACCTGAGCTGTCTATGCACATCAAGAGAATGTAGGATTCTTTCACCTCTATTTTGAGGATTAGGAAAGAAGGTAGGAAGGTGTATGGACTGATTAAGAGTCAGGCTAGAAACCACCTTAGACATAAAGGAGGGGTTGGTTCTCAGAGTGACCCTACCTGCATGGAAAATAAGAAAAGGCTCCATAGCCATCAAAACTTGCAGCTCCGAAACCCCCACTGCTGAAGTTATAGCCAAGAGGATGGCGGTCTTCCAGGAGAGAAACTTTAAATCTGCAGTGGCAGCTGGCTCAAAAGGAGGAAGAGTGAGTTTCTCTAGAACAAAATTAAGATCCCAGGCTGGACTAGGCACCCTTCTAGGAGGTCTTAAATTGCAAGCACCTCTGAGAAACACTTTCGTCAGGGGATGAGAGAAAATGGGTTGTTCAAAAGAACAATGAGCAGAAATGGCTGAAGCATGGATCTTGATCGAAGAAAATGAAAGACCGCCCTGAAGCAAATCAGCCAGGTATTCCAGGATCAGAGGAAGAGTACGTTGAGAAGAAGATTCCCTTCTAGCCTGCATCCAATGAGAGAATCTTTCCCATTTGCCAGCGTAGGACTTCCTAGTGCTAGGCCTTCTGGCCTCCCTCAGCACATCAACCACCTTCTGGGAAAGGGAAGAAGAAAAGGAAGGAGTCATACAATAAGCCAAGCTGTCAAATGGAGAGACTGAAAATGAGGATGTAGAATGTTTCCCTCTTCCTGAACCAAAAGATCTGGCTTCAGAGGAAGATTCCAAGGAGAAAATTTGGGAGAGACTGCGAAGCAGTGGATACCAATTCTGTCTGGGCCAGTCTGGAGCTATGAGAATAGTCCTTGGTCGTTCGTCCCTGATCTTCAATAATACTCTGGGAAGAAGAGGAAGAGGAGGGAAGGCATAAACCGACAGCAGCGTCCAATGGAAGGACAGAGCATCCACTTTCCAGGCTCTGCTGTGATGCTGTCTGGTGCAAAAAAGAGGTACAAGATGGTTGTCTGGAGAGGAGAAAAGATCCACTTGATGAGTGCCCCAAAGTTGAATGATGCTGTAAAAAACTGCTCTGTTCAGCTGCCACTCATGAGGATCCAAGGTCTGTCTGCTCAACTGGTCTGCCAAAACATTGAGCCTTCCTGGAAGAAACTAAGCTAGGAGATGCAGGCCCAGGGATGCTGCTATGGACCAAAGACTCATGCTCTGTCTGCACAGGAGGTAAGAATGAATCCCTCCCTGCTTGTTGATGTACCACTTGACTGTGGTGCTGTCTGTCCTGACAAGTAGGGTCCCTGAAGATAGAAGATGCTTGAAAGCTAGTAAGGCTTGCTGGACTGCAATCAACTCCTTTAAATTTATGTGCAGATGCATCTGCTGGGCATTCCAACTTCCCTGTATGCATCTGCCATACAGGTGAGCTCCACAGGTGCAGTCCAATGTGTCTGTGATAAGAACTTGAGTGGCAAGGGGTGGGTGAAAAGGCATGCTTAGTTCTGTAGACAGGCTGTTTCCCACCATAGAAACTCTGTCTGTAGACATGGAAGCAGAGGAATTATCACATCCAGGTCCTGTGTGTGTTGGCACCAAATGTTCTTGAGGTACCATTGCAATTTCCTCATATGCAGTCTTGCATATGGAATCATGAGAATGCAAAAGGTCATGAATCCCAGAGCTTGCAGGTATTTCCTTGCAGGGAGTTAAGACAGGCTTGCCAAGTCCTTGAAGTAAACTGAAAGAGTTGTCTGCTTCTCCTGGGTGAGATATATAATCTGGGTGGCTGTGTTCAGACTCGCCCCCAAGAATGTTATCTCTTTGGATGGCACCATTTTTTTATTTTTCCTCAATGAGTGTAACCCAGGGAAGAGAGAAGAGTCTTTACAAATTCTAGCTCCTTTAGCAGCTGTTCCTGAGAATTTGCTTGAATTAGACAGTTGTCCAAGTATGGATAAATCTGAATTTTCTTCTGTCTGCAAAAAGCAATGACTGGAGCCAGGCACTTTGTGAAAACTCTGGGAGCAGTAGATAAGCCAAAGGGCAGTGCAGAGAATTGATAATGTTGCTTGCCCACCCTGAAACATAGGTATTGCCTACAACTTTTCCTGATAGGGATGTGCAGATAAGCTTCTTTGAGATCCAACGTTACCAGCCAGGAATCATTTTCTAACATTGGCAGCAACTGATGCAGAGTGAGCATTTTGAACTTTGGAATTATCAAGAAAGAGTTCAGGATGGATAGATCTAGGATAGGACACCAGGTGCCATCTTTTTTTGGAACTAGGAAAAGTCTGGAATAGAAACCCTGGCCTACTTACTGAGCAGGAACTGATTCTATTGCTCCCAGATGTAACAGAGACAAAATTTGCTTTTCTACTTCTGCGCTTTGGTTTGGAGGAGCGTCCGAGAATCCTTTGGGTACTGGAAAGGTTTGGAAAGAAAACTTGTGTCCTAGAGATACAGTTCTGAGTACCCATTTGTCGTCCGTGATAGTGGCCCAAACATTTGCAAAAAGGGCCATCCTTCCCCCTAAAGGACTCTCTGAGCAGGCAAGAACAGGCAGAAGTTAGACAGAGTCATTGAGAATGTTTAGACTGAGATGCAGGCATAGAACTTCCCGCCTTGGAAGAGGACGCCTGCCAACGCTTAGACCTTTGAGGGGTAGCCACCTGTCCCCTAGAAGATTTGTAACCTCTAGTCCTAGAACATTTCTGTCTGCTGGTATCAGGGAACGTCCACTCTTAGAAGGGTAATTTCTGCTAAAGCAAGGATGCTGAACTTACAGAAAGTCTTTAACTGTCTGCAAAGACTTGGCCTTGTCTTCCATCTTCTTGAGCACTTCCTCTGCTTTGCTGCCAAAAAGTGTGTCCTTATACAAAGGTACATCAAAAAGCTTAGCCTTGACAGACTCTGGTAGGGGCTGCTCCCTGAGCCAAGCGTGCCTTATAATAACAGAGCCAGTAGCTGGAGCCCTACAGGAGGCTTCTAGAATGTCAAAACCACAATGTAATGAATGTTTATTGACAAGACTGGCCAAATTTAGAAAATCCTGCATATCCTTATTCTCCGCCAACAGAGGCACACTTGCTATCCTAGACTTTATAGTTTCCAAGGTGTGCTGCTGGTACTTCAGCATATGAAAAAGACAATTAGTAGATCTAATAGCAAGAGTGGCAGAGGTATAAACCTTTTTACCCCACCTATCTAGGTTTCTAGATTCCCTGTCAGAAGGAACAGGAATTTTAGTAATAGTGGCCTTAACTCCTTTAGTGCCCTGAGAAATAACCTCTGGATCAACCAACGGATTCCTGAAAAGAAACAAATGAGAATCAGGGACTCTATAGTACCTTTCAGGTTTCCTGGGAGCAGGAGGAACCGAATTTGGAGTCAGAGAATTTTCCAGAAAAACATCATCAACCACCCCCAATGCAGGTAGAATAGCCAAAGGCTTATGCTGAGGCAAATCCAAAAACTCCCTAATCCTTTTCTTAGAAAGGGGATAATCCTGACTTTCCCATTTAAAATGTTCCCTGAGAGTATTTAAAGTATCACCAAAACAGAAATCTTCTGGAGGAGAAGCAGAAGGGATGGACTCTTCTGTGTCTAAATCCTCAAAAGGAGAGAAAGCCTGAGAAACTTCCTCTTCATCAACAGAAATGCTAGAAGTATCAGAACCTGAATAAGACAAAGCCTCAGGAGAGACATCCCTACCTCTTTTTGAAGGAGGAGGCTGTGAACCCCTAATAAGAGTCAAAAGGTCATCAGCCATTTTAACCATTTGAGAATAAGGGGAACGAGAGGAAACTGGAGCCTATTTCTTCACAGGCTTACGACTGGAAGATTTACATGCAAGTATGAAGGACTCGGGAGGCCTGGCAACCGCCGAAGTTGCAGGCGAAGTTGTCGTATGAGCTTGTTGTCTGAATGAAAAACAGAGGCCTCAGACACCAGAGTCAGCTTAGCGGCTCCAGATCCAACTGAAGAGGCAACAGGCAGAAGGTCAGAAGACAAAATGGAAGCCAGAGGCCTGGGGGCCTCTGAAATGGTCTCAACTGAGGCCTGCTGTTGAAAATCTGCGGGCTGCAGGGGCAGGAAAAGGCGCCTCACTGGCTACCGCATGACTGATGACCAACTTAACATCATCCGAGGACATGACCTTCGGAAGCCTGTTGCGGTCCTTATCCTTACATTTCTTGGGGATATCTGAAGCCTGAAGACCAGCAGACACCACACGGACAAACTTAGGCCAAACTCCAAAATGTTTAGCTAAAAGCTTAGCCCGACGACGAATAGTACGCGGGTTAAAGGAAGCACAAAGATCACAATTAGGAATGCCGTGGTCAAGGCTTAAACAAATACAATAGGAATTAAAATCTCTATGGGGAATCTGCTTTCCACAGGTAAGACAATTATTAACCTTTTCTGACATTCGTTAAGGCAAGTAAAGAGGAACCCCAATGGGGTACTTAGCTGTAGTTGACTTCAACTTTGTATTCGGAAACAAAAAAGGTAAACTTCCGACCAGCACTCATGCAAGAAATGCTTCTGCTTCGGGCTCCCCGGCAAGGAAGACTGAAGAAGTGACATCAGCCGCCTCCCCCTGCATTGGACACCCTGACGTCCCCCATAACCAACGACAGCTGATGTCATCCCCACTCACCCCCAGTACCCTGGCCAATCGAGGGCCACCAGGAGCCAGACAACCCACTGGCCAGGACCGCAACAGTGAAACATGATGAACATCATAAAGATGCTAAATGGATAGAAGTGGTAAAAGAATTTAGAAGTTCAAATGTACAGGATATGAATGCTGTTCTCAGGATGAAGTAATGGCCAGAGAGATTGTTGAAACAAAGTTAAGAAAAGCCTCTAATTAGAAAATCTCAGACCCAGATACAGTACTGAAGCTCTGGCTAAAAGTATTAACATCTCTGCAAGAATATTTAGCCATAGGTAAAAACTATTTATATGTGCACCCCGAAAAGACACCAGCCTGGCTAACAACAGGAAAAACAATGCTCCTACTTAAGAGTGAACTTGCAAGCTACACTAAGAACTAAAGACCAATAACTTGCCTTCAGACGACGTATAAATTATACACTGGAATTGATGCTGACAGAGTTTATAGTCATTTAGAAAACTCAATTATGGCAACTGAACAAAAGGGTAATAAAAGAAAGTCTTATGAAACAAAGGATTATTTGTTGTTAAATAAAGTCATAGTAGAGAACTGTAAAAATGGGAAGAATCTAAGTATGACATGGATAGACTACAAATAGCATTTGACGGTATCCCACATTACATCACAATGACCATGAAACAGTGGCAAACCACTTTGCAGTTAAGCTATGATAAAGGACAAATTATTATTCCAGGGATAAAAATTCAAAAGGGGGTTATTCCAGGGTGACTCTCTGTCACCGCTGCTCTTTTGCCATTAAGCTGTCTATTTAAAAGATTAGGTCATGGCTATAATTTGCCACTCAGAAACCAACACTAAATTTCTTTAAAACTGTATAGCTCATCAGATGAGATACTAAAACACAACTGCAAGTTGCCAAAGCTTTTTCAGATGATATAAGAATGGCATTTGGTCTTGATAAATGTGCAAAAGCAACCTTTAAAGCGGGAAAGCTGCAGCACAAAGAAAACATCAGTTTGGGACAAGATTGTGATATAAAAGAACTTGAGCAAGAGGAAGTGTATAAAATATTTGGGACATGATGAAGGATCAGCAATAAAACATGAACAAATGCAAATAAAACTTAGTAAGGAATATTTTAAAAGACTTAAGTTAATCCTGAAAACATCACTGACATCTAGGAACACAGTTCAAACTGTAAACTAATTTGCTCTTCCTGTCCTAGCTTACAGTTTTGGAGTAGCTGACTTGTCCCAAAAGGTGTTGGCTAGATTATACAGGGAAACAAGAAGGATGATTCATGCCCATCAAGTGATTTATAAAAATCAGTGCATACCAAGACTATATATTCCACGTTCCAAAGGAGGTATGGGCCTCCTTGAAACTGATTACATATATAGATCTGCAATCATGGGTCTGCATACATATCTGCTGAACTCACAAGACCCAAACATAATGAAAGTTTTGAAACATGAGGTGAATAAATCTAAGACGACTTCCCTAGATGTTAAAAACATACTATCTCAGCTTCCCTTGATCATAATGCAAAACCTATCCTATCTAAATCACAAGCATAAACACCCTCCTCATGTAATATTCTCTACATAAATAGAGCTGCTGTGAAGGATAAATGTTTATTGTTGCTGTAAGCATGTTATTGTACAGTTGTTTCTGACCTCTATCAGAATACAGACAATGTTAAACTTTGGTCGAATTACACTTAGTCGAAAATGATTCCAAGCATTTCACTTCACTGAAAGCTCACTTGGTCAAAGTTCATTTGGTCGAAAATGGAATATAGCCCCTGCCCCACTGCAGTGCAGCCCTGGAGTGAGAATATTAAATAAGGGGGGTGTGGAGGGGCACAGCCCCCCATATTATGCCAATAGTTTTTACTAAAGATATATATATATATATATATATATATATATATATATATATATATATATATATATATATAGCAATGCATTTCTAATAGGTATACCTTCTTATAATAGTGAATACATTAAAATTATGTGGGGGGCTATACCCCCACACCTCCCCTATTTAATATTCTCACTCCAGGTTTGCACTGTAGTGGGGCAGGGGCTATATTCCATTTTCGACCAAATGAACTTCGACCAAGAGCTTTCAGTGAAGTGCAATGCCTGGTATCATTTTCGACTAAGTGTAATTCGACCACATGTATATATATAAACAATTCTTGTTTCATTAACTCTGGTACATTAAGGAAGGGTACAAAAAAGTGTGTTGCATGTAACCAGTGCAGGTTCATTTGTGAGGAAGACTGTTTTACACTAAATAACAACATGAATTAAGTTCTTCCTCAAAATGGTAACTGCAGTTCTAGGGGTCTGGAATATTTGTCTTTATATTCTGAATGTCCAGCATTTTATGTTGCAAAGACAGAACACACTTTTAAAAATGCATTTATGAGCACAATTATTACATCTTAAAGGGAGAGTCCCAAAAACTTATTGTTTTGATTCTGGTCTTTGTTTACATTTTAAGTGTAGATTTCTGATCATGTCCCAACTTTGGCTGCTGGGTTTGGGGAGGGGTGCTTACAGCAAGTTTCAATGGTGTTAGTCAATTTCCATCTCAAATTGCAATTGTTCTCACAACAGCTCTCACTGAGTCATTCACCTGTAATTTTTATCCTCAAAGAAAAGTAGCCTTTTAGGAATTGTATCACCTTGCAGGAAAGCATAGGGGCATTGCAAAGCTAAAACTTTAGTTAACAGACTTTTCTGTTCATTTAATTTCATGTTTTATTTTATGCAGATTTCTGATTGCTAGGTAACTGCTGTGATATGCATTACTGCCACTTGATCTGTAGAAAGCATCAGAAAGATGGAAGTTTCGGACAGTAGTAGAAGCAGCCTTCTTTTTTTTTATGTTTTATTTTTTGATCTCTGCATACTAATGAAGTGTAATAGTTTTCTGACCTGTTGTAAAAAAAACTGTGTGTAACACAAGCAATAGATTTATTTGAAACAATGAAGTCCAAAACATACTGTCGTAATGGGGGTTGTACAGTATGGCAACCTGTGACAGTTATATATGCTAATTCTGAGATTGCTACAGAGTAAGGGGAATACATCAAAAGGCTGCTAAGAATTAGTATGAATTCACTAAACTGCACACTTTTTGCTATACTGCATGCAGTTATGCTATGCAGAATAAGTAAAGGAAACAAAGAGCTGCACAATTAAGATAAGTTTTTTGACAAGTTCATAAAAAATAAACAGTTATACTATTGCCTAACCACCCCCACCACACACACAAAAATGTAATAACCTTATTGTTTCCCAGTGTTCGGGGACTGAAAGCCTTGACAGGAACTGAATAGTGTTAATTGTGTTCACCAGAGGGAATAAAACAGGGCTGCATAAAGTAAATTGAAACCAGGAATAGGGTTGATGATGATGTGGTAAGTGGGTGGTGACAACTGGGAGGTATCAGGTCAAGTTTCTTAAGGTGAGAATTTTAGACTCTGGGATTGTTAATAACACACCTTATAGGCACTCGACTGAATGTTCAAATTTTAATCAATTCTCTTTTGCAATATTGGAAAGAATTGATTATAAACCATGTGGGGGCTCATGGGAGACCAACACAGAATATAAAGAATTGCTTTAGCTCAGATTAAATGCTACCAGTCAGCCTGGTATCAAAGATAACATTTCCTTGTTACCTGTCCTTAAGCAGAGGGCAGCAAATTATGAGTGTACTTGGTGCCTTTTATTCTGATTTTTGATTTTGATTTTTCAGAACAGTAAATGGTTTGGTATTTCATTATTTAACTGGTTAAATGAATTTATTATTTTTAACAGTGGACAAGAATTGGTTAATTATATATTTAAGCATTTGTATATTTACATACACTTAATACAGTATATTTTATTTTAATCTTATATTCAATCTAAAAAGTTATTAAATTAGTAAATTCTACATACTCTCAGCCCCAAAGTGATGTTTTATCTCAAACTTACTTCATACCAAATATATATAGTAATGTCTTTCGGCTTTTCCCAGTTATGGGTCGCCACAGCGGAACTCCGGTCAGCTAATGATTGGCAGTGGATTTTTATGGTGCCGAGTTGCCAGCCCAATCCCAACCTTCAAGGAAGGCACACCCATTCACACTCGCACCTACCTGCATATCTTTAACATCACTCGACCGCGGGGAGGACATGCAGACTCCACACAGAAAGCGTGCCAGCCGAGAATTGAACGGGAGAACCTTTTGCCGTGAGGCGACAATGCTAACCGCTACACTACCACGGCCCTTTCATACCAAATATATATATATATATATATATATATATATATATATAGATATTTGTGTGTGTGTGTGTGTGTGTGTGTATGTATGTGTACAAACAGAAAGGAACCTGAATGTGCTGAACAAACATCTCACCAAATCTAAAAAATAATTAAGTCCAGCCAGAACCAGCAAGATGAGTCAAACCTAGGCTATAGTCATAAAAATAAAATTATTTTATTGGAAATTCCAAATATAAGCACTTTCGCACTCAAACTGGCTGCTTCTTCAGATGTATAAAACATTACTCATACAGACCATTTATATAGAAAAACACCAATCAAAATTTCAATTAAGAACATGAACACATTTAAAGAGACAGTACTCAATACATACAGCACAAAAGCATTACATATTTATAAAATCAAAGGCTTTATCTTAAAAGTGGGCATCCTTTCAATAATGGTTTTATATACACAATCACACATACATACATATATATATATATATATATATATATATATATCTATGGATCTAAGACTATTGGATGAAAGTTCAATAGTCCAAATCCACAATCACCGAACATACTTTAACGAAAGTGCTTTCACAGAAAAAAGAGCTTTTGTTAAAGTATGTTAAAAAAAGCAAAAAAAAACAATAAATCTACTTTTATGCAGGGGAGGGGCAAGCACCCCTGCACCCCCCACCCCCCCTACTTTAATATTCTCACTCTGAGATCACACTACAGTGAGGAAAAGGGAATATTCCCTTATACGCACCGTAGTAAGATCTCCGCAACAGTCATTCCCCCTACGACACCCTCTAGCTGCAGGCATACTTTTGCGAAAGTATGCTCGGCCATTTGTGCTTTGGTCAAAAGTTCCTTCGGGGATCAGTACTGATTATATATATATATACATAGATATAGATGTGTGTGTGCGTGTGTGTAACCATCCAAAGAGTTATACTATGAATCTGCATGGAAATACCTGGATGTGATTGCTACACTACTTAATCTCTTTTGCATACATTTTATGTAAATATGTAAATATCTAAGTAATATCTAAGTAACTGTATTGAGTGTATGTATAGGAAGTAATTGTATGTGATTATCCTTATACTAACATTCTTATGTCACTTTATATTTATGCATTGTATCATTTGGAGCTTTTCGTCTTGGGTCTCCGCTGAAAAAAGACATCTGCCAGTCAGACTAACTTGATCAACAAATGTCAAATAAACTGGAGACACTCAAGGTGCAGTTAACCATTGACAAGACCCCTATTCAAATCATAGCTAGCTTCCCTAAATCTGGCTGAAGAAGCCCAAACCGCCTATTAGGACCTGTTTAAATTTATCAAGATTCAACCCTTTACCCTGATCCTGGGTTACTTTAACTTCCCAAACATAGATTGGAAGAACTACTCATGCCAGAACACAAATTCCCAGAGATTCCTTGATTTTGTCAATGCAAATGTCTTGGAACAGCTAGTTGATACCCCCACTAGAGGAGAAAATATCCTGGACTTAGTATTAACCAACATGAGTAACCACTGCAGCTTCTCTATAGTATCATCCTCCCTGGTGAGATCTGACCATAAAGCAGTCACTTTTGAAGTCGCCATCTCCTCCAACTCACCTCTGGCTAGGAACAGACATAAAAACTTCTCCAAAGCTGATTACAGCTTCCTGAGGGATTGTATAAACAGCTTCATAGCCCTCTCCCCCTCTGTAGGAACTGGCACCAATATCCAAAACAACCCCAAAGCACTATATGAGCATTTATATAGATGCATGGAATCAGGAATACCTAACAGAACTAAATCATCCTATGTAAGGAAGAGTAAACCTGTCTGGTGGACATCTGCAATAAATAAACTCTATAACAAAAGGAAAAAAAATGCTGTCCAAGACCAAGAAGGAGCAGGTGCCCAATTGGAAGCAATGTTTCCTTAGCCTGAACAAGCAAATAAGAGCACTAGTGAAATCCTCTAAAGCAAACTTTGAGTCCAAATTGGACACATCTTCTGGAGAGAATCATAAGGCCTTCTTCACATATGTCCACAACCTCAAAGGAAGCACCCAGATCTGTTCAGAACTGGTGGTCAAAGACATCACATATACAAATGCCATAGATATAGCAAACTTGCTGGCTGACAGATTCAGCGAAAACTTCACCCTTCTGTCCCCCCATCAGTAAATCAGGACATGCCCAGTACCTGCCCCTTCCCCTTATATCTAGGGGACAGGTCATTGCTGGCCTCTCAAAGACAAAAAATACACCCTTCATGGGACCTGACAAAATACCAGGTTGCATCCTACATGAACTCAGGCAGGAATGTGCAGCACCATTAGATGCCCTATTCAAGCAAAGCCTGAGTACCGTCTTCGTCCCAGCTGAGTGGAGGGCAGCCACTGTCATCCCTTTACACAAAGATGGAGCGTCCACCGATCCAGGAAATTACAGACCCATCAGCCTAACTAGCCTGATCTGCAAGGCCATGCAATGGATTATCATGGACCTCGTTAACAAGGACATTGGCAACCTCCAAACATTCACTCCCACACATTTTGGCTTCATCAAGGGGAGTTCATGTCTGCTAAATTTGGTCAACTTCTTTGAGACAGTCACCAAAGCCATGGATGAGGGGAAAACAGTGCACACCGCCTACTTTGACCTGGCCAAAGCCTTTGAGACTTTTCCCCACTCAGGCATAATAGTTAAACTCTCTCAACTAGGCATCAATCCATATGTTACCAGATGGGTAGCAAACTGGCTTAAGTGATAGAACCCACCTAGTCAAAATAGGGGAAGCCACCTCAAGCAGTAGACCCGCAACAAGCGGCATACCCTAAAGTTCAGTCATGGAGCCTCTGTTATTTGGGATATACGTTGTTGAGGTGCAGATCAAAACCAGTGGGGTATGGCTGACCAAGTTTGCAGATGACTGCAAGGTAGGTGCTGTCATCAATTACCCTAGTGATGTAGACATCCTCCAAGAGGGTCTCACTCAGTCAAATGACTAGTGACAGAAACATAGCCTCAAGCTGAATACCAAAAAATGCATTATCATTCCCCTTTGGGGAGAGTGATGTTCCCACAAATTATCACATTAGTAACAATGTCCTAAGCACACAGTCAGTCGTGAGGGATTTGGGCACCCAGGTTGATAGCAACCTGACTTTTTACCATCATGTTGCTTCCGTTGTATGGAAAGCCTTCTACATGGCCCACCTCATAAGTAAGGGCATCGCATCCAGGCACAAGGAGGTCATAACATCCCTGTATTCTTCCCTTATAAGGCCCATTATTGAGTACAATCTCCCTTTTGGCAGATATCTCGCAAAACACATGCAGCAGCAGGAGAGACCACAGAAGTCCCTCACCAGGAGAATCCAGGGCCTCAAACATCTACCATACACAGATAGGCTAAAAGCCCTATCCCTCTACTCAGTTTCATACAGACTCCTCAGAGGTGACCTCTGTCTGGCATACAAGGCAATCATGGACCCCACCTTGATGTGACTGCTGCATATCTGCAAGCCAAGCTCCACTCAAGTAACTTGCCCGCGCAGCCTCAACCTGGTCTGTGACATCAACAAGACTTGTCGGTGGGACAGATTTGTGTCCCAGAGACTCCCCCATCTGTTGAATAGACTTCCCCTCCATGTCATGCAGAGTACCTTTTTACCCATTTTTAAGCGTAACCTGGATAACTGGATGGGAAACAGAATATATACCCCTGGGGTTCTACCCGTGTCCCTGCTGGACAGGGGCATCGGGTGCTGACTTGTCTAAACATGGGCTAAACTCTTGGCTAGGCTTATAAGGGTCTCAGGGCCAATAGCCTAGTAACCTCCTATGATTTTATATATATATATATATATATATATATATATATATATATATATATATGCGTCCCCTACAGAAGACCGACAGCTTACAACACCCACACCCACACCTCCGACACCAAAAGCCCAACACATGAAATACCGACAATGGGAAAACGGTAAGTCTCCATAGTGCGGAATGGAAATATTTCCATTCCTGCACTGTAGTGTGATCTTGGAGTTGGTATATTAAAGTTATGGGGGGTGGGGGTGCACGGGGGCATAGCCCCCCTACTAGCAGAAAAAAGGAAATGTTATTTTCCTTTTTTCTGCAGTAGTGCTGTTGTCGGTATTTTGTGTGTCGGGCTTTTGGTGTCAGCGATGTGGGTGTCAGTGTTGTGAGCTGTCGGTCTTCTGTAGGGGATCCATATATATATATATATATATATATATATATATATATATAT
This sequence comes from Protopterus annectens, assembly GCF_019279795.1. NCBI lineage: Eukaryota > Metazoa > Chordata > Ceratodontiformes > Protopteridae > Protopterus > Protopterus annectens. The sequence continues at coordinate 722,113,531 of NC_056749.1, read as the reverse complement.
ATATATATATATATTTATATATATATATACATATATATATATATATATATAGATCTATGTTAGATTATTGAAATTCCAAAATTTCAAAATTCATATGCCCAAGACCATATAATCGATGTTTTGGAACTTCGACATTAAAAAAAAATTATATTTTAAAGTTTTTGCAGGGGAGCAAGCCCCCTGCACCCCCCACAACCCTTGCTAATTAAATTTACCAACTCTGAGATTGTACTGCATTGAGGAAAAGGGTACATTTCTCGTTCAGTGCTGTACTGCAATCTCCATTCAAAATGTTTGAAATTTTAGAACTTTGATCATATGGTCTCAACCACATGACTTCCAAGGTTTTGAAACTTTGATAATCTGATAGGGATCCGCAAAGATATATATATATATATATATATATATATATATATATATATATAAGGTTTTATAAGCACTGTGTTTCTGGAACTCATGAATTATATTGTAGTGCATTATTATTTGTTTTATTTATTTTTTTATTTAAATTTATGCAGGATGTTAAATTAGTTAATCTCTCAAATGTTCCTCAATATTATATGGGTCATTTCTACTGGATAATACCTGATCACAGGGTGACTATCATTGATTTAAATCTATGAATGGAGGAGGGTTTTTAGTTATGAAGAAGTCTATTTCATGTGTCAGATGAAAGCCTTCACCCAACTTGCTTTACTGTGGATTCTTGATGTTTTTCGATTAAAAGTTTTTTATAGCTCAAACTTTGCTTTGAGTTGTTTGCTACTTTAGCAAGTTCCATCTCAGGAGGACTTTCTCTTTGTGCACTAATCTGGTTACTTAATTTTTCATGTGCATATATGCATTCTTGTCTGGTTATTGTTTTTTCAACAAATTATTAATAACGCTATGCATAAATTGCTACTAAACGTTGAATTTATGTATTGACTGCTTCCTCATTCTGTGTAAAATTGCTATTAAATGCTATATTTATATTTTATTTATTTTGTTTTTATTTTTATTTATCGTTTGTTGACTGGGTTACTCTAGTAATCTCTCTTCATAGAACACCGGATATTCACTCAGGAATTCATTACTAAGAGAGCCATAAAACTCGCACTTGAAAGGCTCTTCCAGGACAATGCACCCATTTGTGGTTCAATAACATGGTAGCCATGATGAGGTAAGACCTCATTATCAGCTAACATTCATGTTTCCTGAATTGCAGTTACTAGAATGATGTGCAGATCATGACTGATTTGCAAATCTTGCTAATAATCTGCTGCTCATGTAGGCAATGAAATCCCCACAGCCAGTTGCGCGCGCACACACACACACACACACACACACACACACACACACACTCACACACACACATGAACACAATCACACATACCACAGTCCCTGTACCTGTCCCAAACCTCCTGCGGTTCCCCTGAACCTCACTTTAGTGCCATTACGGCACCGATATATTAGGCCCTTGTGTCTAGTGTATTCATCCACCGCCCAGTACTCATTATACTGTTAGTGCTGTTATGGGACTTTAAAGAGTCATGCCTGATGGTATAATGACCCACCCCACCCCATTACCCTTATGAAGTGTGTGCCATTATGGCACTTATCTCTTCACCCCATGATCCCTGTACTAGCACTGGTGCCATTATGGCACCTTAGAGTGTGTCAGGTAGTTTTCCATGTTGTGCTGGTCTGTACCTTATAGCATTTTATAGAGGAATGCCTGGTTTGTAGTGTATCCTACCTCCTGATTCACATTTAACACTGGTACCATCAAGGTACTTAAAGAATTCCCCTCACCCCCTGGTCACATTGTAACACTGGTACCATCAAGGTACTTAAAGCATTCCCCTCAGCCCCTGGTCACATTGTAACACTGGTACCATCAAGGCACTTAAAGCATTCCCCTCACCCCCTGGTCACATTGTAACACTGGTACCATCAAGGAACTTAAAGCATTCCCCTCACCCCCTGGTCACATTGTAACACTGGTACCATCAAGGTACTTAAAGCATTCCCCTCACCCCCTGGTCACATTGTAACACTGGTACCATCAAGGTACTTAAAGCATTCCCCTCACCACCTGGTCATATTGTAACACTGGTACCATCAAGGTACTTGAAGCATTCCCCTCTCCCCTTGGTCAAATTGTAACACTGGTACCATCAAGGTACTAAGCATTCCCCTCACTCCCGGGTTACATTGTAACATTGGTACCGTCAAGGTACTTAAAGCATTCCCCTCACCCCCCGGCCACATTGTAACACTGGTACCATCAAGATACATAAAGCAATCCGCTCATGCCTTGTCACAGTGTAACACTGGTACCATCAAGGTACTTAAAGCATTCCCTTCACCCCCTGGTCACATTGTAACACTGGTGCCATCAAGATACCTAAAGCATTTCCCTCACCCCTTGGTTAAATTGTAACACTGGTACCATCAAGGTACTTAAAGCATTCCCCTCACCCCCTGGTCACAGTGCAACACTGGTACCATCAAGGTACTTAAAGCATTCCCTTCACCCCCTGGTCACATTGCAACACTGCTACCGTCAAGGTACTTAAAGCATTCCCCTCACACCCTGGTCACATTGTAACATTGGTACCATCAAGGTACTTAAAGCAGTCGCCCCACCCCTTGATCAAATTGTAAGACTGGTACCATCAAGGTACTAAGCATTCCCCTCACTCCCGGGTCACATTGTAACACTGGTACCATCAAGGTACTTAAAGCATTCCCCTTACCCCCGGTCGCATTGTAACACTGATACCATCAAGGTACTTAAAGCAATACCCTCACCCCTTGGTCATATTGTAACACTGGTACCATCAAGGTACTTAAAGCATTTCCCTTACCCCTTGGTCAAATTGTAACACTGGTACCATCAAGCATTCCCCTCACCCCCTGGTCACATCATAACATGGTTACCTAGTCAGTCTTAAATCAATGTGTATATATATATATATATATATATATATATATATATATATATATACTGTATCTATATGGTTTAGTATGAAAAACTCAATGATCTGAAGGTCAAGTCCAGCTGTGAGAATCCCGGCATTACTGACTGCCCAAACTTGCCCCCTTCTGGACCCACGTTAGCAATTGTTCCTGGGTCTAGACTGGTAGGGTGTTTCGACATTTGGTGTTATATTCGTGCATATCAGTATCTGGCATGCCTACATTTGAGGAAAGATTGCAGTAATACATTTTGACCTTTGGAGTGGCGAGATTTTTATTTTAAACCTATGTATAAACACACATATATATTTATATATATATATATATATATATATATATATATATATATATATGTATATATACACACACAGACACACACACACACACACACACACACACACACACACACACACACACACACACACACACATATATATAAATATATATATATATATATATATATATATATAAATCTATGAATAATGAAGGTCATCATTGCATATGCTTGAAAAATAATAAAATGAGGCCTGGTAAATTTAGCCATAAATTTATATATCTAGCTTTATCTGTCTATCTATACATATATATATATATATATATATATATATATATATATATATATATACATAAAGTGTGTGTGTGTGTGTGTGTGCATGCGCGCGCACTGTTGGTCATCATTATTAAACTGACTTTCTCTGATACAGAAAAGTTCTGATTAAGGCAAACCTCAAAAGTAAACCTCAAGAGGCCTCAGAGGCAGGATTATAATTTTATTTCAGCTGAGCTAGCCATATTGTTTATAGTATATGACGGAGAAACTAAGCTATTTAATAAAAAGAAATGTTAAGAGATACTGTGCCCAAAGGCTTTTAAGCTTCTAACACTGCCATTTCCAGCTGTTTCCTCAATTATAGCCATATTTTCTTCCTTAGAATGTACCTAAAGGCTTTAATACAGTGACCAGCCCAGAATGAAGTGAGCAAGAAGAGGCCTCTGTGCTTGACTCATTTTCCAAGGTACACCAGAAAAAAAAAAGTTAAATGTCATAACAGTAAAAAGATGTTCCATATTAGAGATTTTATTACACGTGCAGCTGTGTATGTAGTTGCAGCTACATATGCAGTCTGCTGTGAGGTTAAGAGTTGTTAGGTAGCTGACAGGATTTATTTATTTATCTACATCTGTTACTAGGAATGTACAGCTGGGAATTTCCATTTTCAGTAGAGTCCTGGGGAGTGTGATTAAAAAGACAAATAATAATGACAAATTATGTTTAAGAAATAGAAGTTAGAACTATTTCAGTATAGTAAGTGCTACAGTGAAACAAGACAGTATAAATCAAAATATATTTAAAAGTCACAACCAAAAAAATCAAGCATTAGAAATCCTTTTGCAGTGAAAATCCAGTGATGTGAACAGCAGAGATTTAAACTATTATAAAGGTCTAGGTTTTGCAGTGGTTAGTGGCATATTCTACAGCTTCTGGATATGCAGTATGCAGTCATGTAATTTAAACAGCTACAATCAAGTGAATCAAAACATTGCTGTTAGAAATGTCAGTGTATCTGCCTAACATCCATGTGGATTACTAGCAGAAGGTATATGACATTTAATCTATTTCAAACATGAAACCGATAATTTTGCAGACAGCATATATTAAATCAAAGCACTATAACAGATGACAAAATAAAAATACTTAAAAAAATAAATGTAGTATATAAAATCAAATCATGTACATTTTTATTTTATCCATTTCGCAACTTTGTAAAACTAGTTTTTGAGGTGTAGGCAAAAAAATATCGACTGTCTGATTTGCTCATAGTCAGAGAATATAAAAGTAGAGGTGGAGGAAATTAAGCCCGTAACTCACATTAGCTTTTTTACTCTACAACACGTGTTTCTCATCAGTTCATGTGCTGAACTTCCTTCTTGCCACTTGTCACATTGTTAACCTCACATGACAAAACAATTTATATAGTCAGGCTGCTTTACTTTGACATTTTTATTACAAAGTCAGTTTATAATTTAAATGTATATTATGTCAATAACCATATACATAATGATTTTTTTGTATTAAATGATTTCATTACATGAACAGTTATGTTTATTTTATTTATTTTAAATTTGTTGGCCGGGATAGTCCGACTGGATACATGTCCATTTTCAGCGGAGGCCCGGGGAGAAAAGCTCCAAGGTCAGCAATTTAGATTACAAAATACAGTATTTACAGTAGTTAACATATCTAGGCAAGCAGTTAAGTTTAAGATACAATATTTACAGAGGTTACATATCTAGGCAAATTATAAAGGTTCCAAGGTTAAAGCAAAAACAGAGAGTAGGTCATCATTAAGTAACACAAGTCAGCTAAAAATACTGTTATTAACTCATACATTTAGTTACAGATGCAATATTTACAGTGGTTACATACCTAAACACATTAGAGTTAAACAAAGTAAAGGTCAGGATAGTGCCACAGGTAAGCTAAAATAACTATTTTAGTCTCATTGTCAAGGAGAGTTAGTCGGGTTTGCTACAGTGACATAGCCAGTTTAGTGCCAGATGTTGTTTAAGTCTAGCCTTGAATTGACTCAGAGTTGAGCAAAGTAATTTCGATTGGGAGAGAATTCCAGGATCTGCCTACAGAGTTTGTGAAGAGAGAGTCACTGGCAGAGTTATTAGTTTTGATAGTCTGGACTAGTAATTTATTAGGGCATCGAAGAGGTCGGGGATTGTGATAGGGTGATAATATTTTTAAGAGCAGGAATATTATCTGGATTGTAAAGGATCTTATGGGCAGTAATCATAAGGTTATACTGGATCAAGCTGGGTAATTCTAGCCACCCAAGCTGGTTTAGGTTAATACAATAATGAGTCCTATAAGGCAGGCCAGTGGCAAATCTGGCAATATGGTTATAGCAGATACAGAGTTTGTTAAGGACAGATTTGTTTAAATTGGAAAGTATCAGGGATGCATACAGAACAGTTAAAAGTAAATGAGAGCGACCTATGGCAAGTCTAGCAGGAGGGCTTTAAAAGACTTTTATCCTGTAAAGTGAGCCTAGTTTTTTATTGATGGTCTTAATGGTTTGATTAACATGTAGGCCAAAATTAAGATTATTATCGATTATAACACTTAACAGTTTTGTAGAGGAGTCTGGGGAGATTATTGTCCCATTATTAGATTTAATGGTGAAAGTGAGTGCAGTAGACCTGTGTGTTGGTGAGAAAAGCAACAGTTTTTTTTTTTTTTTTTTTTTTGGGATTTAGGATCAGACGATGACCAGAAAGTTAGTTTTCAGTTGTGTTAAAGGTGGTTTGTGTATCTGACCACAGTTCGTTTGGAGATGTGGCCGAGCATATCAGGGTGGAGTCATCAGCGTATTGGACACAGCTGACTTTAGGGATAGCAAAATATAGGTCATTAATGAAGATGGAGAATAGAAAAGGCCCTAGTATGGATCCCTGGGGTACACCTAGTATGTTGGGTAGGAGTTTAGAAAGTTTGTTTTGCCAAAGGACAACCTGCTGTCTATCATTCAGATAAGACTGGAACCATTGGATGGCAGTAGTATCTAGGCAGAAAGTTTTCAGGTTGTGGATTAGTAATTGGTGATTCACCATATCAAATGCCTTGGAGAGATCCAAGAAGAGGGCAGAGGATATGTTACTGCGATTATGGTTTATGGTATTAGAGAAGGCTAGTAGGGCTGAAGTAGTGCTGTGGTGAGGTCGGAAACCATGCTGGGAGTCTGCCGTGAGGTTATTCTGAGTTAGGTGATGCATCAGTTGTCTATGGATACATTTTTCCATAATTTTTGCAAGTGGGGATAGTATTGCTATTGGTCTATAATTGGATAACTCAGTAGAGCTACCTACTTTGTGAAGTGTGATTACATAGAATATTTTCCAAATAGAAGGGATTTTGGCCTCTGCTATTGTTCTATTGATTAGTATCGAGATGGGGTAAGCAATGGCATTGGCTGCTTTTCGTAGATATTCAGCAGGTAGTTGATCAGCAGAGAGTGTAGTTGGTTTTAGTTTTTTAATCAAGTTATGGATGAGTGAGGTGGCAACTGGTTGGAATCTAAATGTAAGTTGGTTTCTGGGTGTGTTGCTTTCATAGCAAGGGGGAGCTGGGAGATAGCTGGCTTGCTAGGGCTTGAATAGTCTCAGTAAAGAAACAGTTAAAACTGTCAAAGACTTCCTCAGAAGGTTTATCAATGGAGGCTGCAGGGACTGGGGTGGAAGTTTGTCCAGGATGTAATAGTTTATTTAAACCTGCCCAGAACTTCTGAGGCTTGTTTTGATTTATTTCCTGCAGATTATAGTAGTAGTTTTTTTTGTCTTGTAGAATTTTTTTTTTGGTATTGTTCCTTATTTGCCTATATTTAATGTGATCTTGGGGGTCTTTAGCAGTTCGCCATAATGCCCTTGCCTTATTTCTGAGGGGGATTTTTTGTTAAGACTCTTTGGAAAGCCATGGTGCAGTTTTGCCTTAGTTCTTGTTGAGCGAACGGGTGCATGAGAATCAAGGATCTCTATGAATTTGTTGTTAAAGTATGTGACGGCTTCATCTAAGGAGAGGAGTTTTAATATTGACCATTCACATGAGATTAGCTCTTGTTGGAATTTGGTGGAGTTAAAGTATTTTCTGTTTCTTACCATTTTAAGTAAGGGTTGTAGGGGGTTGATGGCTTTGTGCTTAATAATATAGGTGAGAAGGTGATCGCTTAGGTCATCAGGGAGGGTCCCAAAGGTGTACAATTGGGGATGACTATTTATAAGTACCTAATCAAGTATGCTTTCTTTTTGGTTTGGTTTATCTATCCTGGTAGGGGTAGTGATGATTTGTGAGCATGCATGCAGGTTAACATGAGTGATTGGGGGGGGGGTCTGAGGAACAGGTATTCCAGTCTACGTTAAGATCTCCGAGTAGTATGGTTTCTTGGGGGTAGTGACATGTTGGCCAGTGAAAGGTATCTTCAAGTGTGGCTACATTATTACCAGGGGGAATGTACATATAGATGATTTAGATACATTTACTTTTATTAATTTGTAGTTTGGTGGCAAGAATCCATGAGTTGTTAATTTGAGGTGGTTGTATAGCTTCAATGGTGACATTAAATGCATATTTATATAGAACAGCTACCCCATCCCCCTTTCCTTGAAGCACGATCCGGCCTGTATATGTTATACCCAGGTGGTAGCACTTCATTGTCTGTAATGCTAGGTTTTAACCAGGTTTCAGATAAACAGAGAATCTCAGGGGAGTGGACAGCTAGGAGTGCATGGAGTTCATGTATCTTGTTAATGCTTCTAATGTTAAGGTGACAAGGAGGAGTTAGTTGGCCTATCAATTATAGGTTTATAACTTGGATTGCAATTGGGGGGATAGGTTTGACTGAAGTGGATGGCCAGGGTTGGGGTGGATGTCACCACCAAGTGTTAGGTTAGGTTTAAACCTAGCGATGAGTTTCAAGAGTTTATTCATGAGTTTATAATAGTGTTTCAATCTAGAACTAATGTTTCTGGGATTGGCAAGTTGATAATGTGAGCAAGGTCCAGGGTTGGATATTGTACTGTAAGACTGGTGATAGGTGGAAGGTTTTACAGCTGGGGTGATAGTATGGCCTTTTTGGGTGCTGATATCCAGTAAGAAACTGGTTTTCATACAAGGTAAGTAGATAAGGGGCCAGCAAGATGGATAGTAAAGAGGAGTATAACATTATGAGTGGTGGAGTGTGTCATTTAAGGATCTGTATTATTTGGATGGTACAACACCAGAAGATAGGATGGTAAATTTAGAGGTAATAGTGTGGGGGTGGAGAAAGTTTGTCAGGTGAAAGCTGATAGGTTGTTATAGCAGGGGGTGTGGCTATGTAACTATAAATTTAGTGGTACTGGGACGGGTGGGAATTGGGGGCAGGGTGGGGCTAACACTGACTTCAAATGTTTTCTAAGGCTTCCTGGAGCCGTATGATAGGTATTTAGGTATTTAGAGTCTTATTTTAATAGCTATGTTTTAAACTGTGTTTTAAAGTCTTTTAGGGTATTTGCTAGCTTTAGAATATAAGCTTTAGAATATAATTATGAGGGTTTTAATGTGGAAAACAAGAATGGTAGTATAATAATCAGGTTTATTTAAGGTTAGAAAATAGTGTTGTAGAGTGCAGGAGGGTAATCTAATTTTAATTAGAACAAAGAGGAAGCCAAATTATAGTGGGGGACAGACTATAGGTGCTTTAGACCCAAGTCAGCATTGTATATTTACAAAGGATTACAGTTTTAAGGTATTAACCTTGGCAATTTGTAGTGGTCTGACTTCAGATAAATTGTCATAACTTTCTTATACGGGATACATAATCTTTTTCCAGTTGTATGTTAACTTAGTACTTAAGTTATCATTGGAACTTTACTTAAGTTATCATTGGAACTTTTCTTCATGAGATTTTGCTGAATACAGACTTGTTCAGAGCCCATCTAACCTATTCCAGTTAACAAATGTAAATAAACAAGTACATGAAGATAAAGTCCATTAACAGGTCATAGTCTCAACTGTGTGCCCTACTGCAAAACTTGCTAGGAGTTTTGCAAAGAATATGCAGATGGTATAGAAAGGAAAAAAAACAGGAATATATTCTGTTAGTTATCTGCTTAGTGGCAAAGTTACTTTAAAAATAATAAAGGTCATAGCAGGTAAGCATTGGACTATGTGGCATACTATCTCATACATTCCCATTGTTTGAGCAAGGTGTTACTGGACATGCTCCAGGCTGTGTTTGCTTTTTGTTGTAGTCCTGTTTATAAAGGTCTGCATGCCTGCTAAAATAATTACACATATTTCAATAATTTGTCTTTTAGCCAAATTTATTATCTAGACTGGAAACGTGGAACATGGCTTCAGCTTTCTCTGTTAATGCATCCTTAATACACATATCATTTGAAGCATTTTGTGACTTATACAGAACTTTTATGTATTAACAAAACCAATGCATTTGCTTTTGGTGTCTTTAGGTATCTAACACAATGTCCTTAGCGACTCAGAAAGTGCAGCTATTTTCACAAGTTAAATCAAAATCAGAACTCAAAACATTTAAGAGCTTCTTCCCATTAACTCTAACTGCACTGCATAATATAAAGGATTACAATGGGGTCTCTGATCAACACTACATAATAGAGGATTACGATTGGTTCTTTGATCATAAACAACTTGCAATGCATGGTGCACACTGATTATGCTCTGATATTTGTAAAAATACAAACCAGTTAAGCACCAGTGTGGAGCGTGATCTGACCATAACAAATGTTAAGCACCACTTGCTTATGCTGTTATGGTCGGGTCTAGTGCCAGGCAATAAAATCTGCATGTACTGACTAGCAAATGGTAGTGGCAGAGCAAAATATTTATTTCTGCTTGCTGTCTGTACTCTTAATGTGTCTCTAACTTCCTGTAAAAAAAATTAGAAAATTGCTAGAATAACACGATGTGTTCACCTGCATAATCTGAAGGATATGAGCTCTGAAATGTATGTCATTGTTTAGTGACTTCAGTCCTTGGTGGTTTGTCTGAAAACCATAGATTTTATGAGGAACAAACCAAAAAAAATGAAGCAATAATCTGGATGTTCTGCAAAAATCTACACAGTACAGAGGCATTAAAGGATAGGGCAAATGTGATTTATAGCACTACACTGCCTTTCTGACAATGTCTGCTAAGTGCTTTGAAAGCCAACATAATGCTGAAGTGTTTCCCCTTGTAACTAGTAGTACATGGAACATATAAAGCTCCATGTACCACAAAGAATTATGATCATGTCATCAATCATAGAACTGTCTTATGTGTTCTCAGCATGGATGCCAAGATTCACCTCTCGAGCGTCGCTCTCAAGGTGAATTTCGTGGCATCTGTCTCATATATAGAATAAGCGAGTTATGATTGGCAACCCACTCATAATCCTCTATATTATGCATTTGAAACATGCTTTTCAAGAAATTCTCCTCGAAAGTGAACTTAAAAGGTGAATCTTGCCATTGATATCTGGATCACATAATAAGCAATTGTGATTGGAAAGATCTAATCATAACTCTTTTCCATGCATGATGGTTTATCTAGCTCATGTACTATCATCCATCCACAACCCCTTTTTCCCATTTTTGTACATGGGGTTGGGTGTCACTTCAACAGTGACTATCATCTAGAGTCAAGGTTTACACTATCGGGTGGCCAGTTCTGCTGCAGTTGTTCAGCCACATCACACAGTCACATGCACACTCACTGCTATGGTCAATTTAGAGTGTCCAGTCCACCTACTGCATGTCTTTGGAATGTGGGAGGAAACTGGAGCACCCAGAGGAAACTCATGCAAACACAGGGAGGATATGCAGACTCCACACAGAAGGCACTCTAGCTGAGAATCGAACCAGGGAACCTCTTGCTGTGAGGTGACAACTCTATCCACTGTGCCGCTGTAACTCCCCAGAAATGTACTACCAGTTACAGTAAAAAGAAACTGTAGGAGCACAAAGTATTTTACAATTTTCAAAACTATAAAACACTTAGCTTAGCCTCAAAGAGAGTGGACAGAATGTCTGCCTATTGAATAAATGCCTTTAAAAACTGTTAGTTCACTCTGTCACACTTTTTGTGCATGTATGTATGTGTTTTGTCTGCATGTGTGTAACGTGTATAAAAACTTTTAAAACTCTGAAAATACTTCAGACTCTGTTCTGTATGGCCACTTTATGCTGTAGCACAAGACAAGAGCTTCACTATGCTGAAAGGTGCTTAACAAATCATTAAGCACATTTCTTACATCAAAAAGGTGCTTTGTAATGTTGTTTTTTTCCTGAATTCAGATCATGATCTTCATAACCCAGGTACTACATAAAACTAAAATGTGTTTCCACTGTCTTATTTTAAAAATCTATAGTAGAAGATACAGCAGCAGATTCTTAACAAAGGTTTGCCACTCACACTAGCATTGAATTCTGATCCCTTTTAATCTTCTGCAACATGAATTTGAATTTATGGTTTTACTTGATGTTATCAGAGTGCTTCATCTTCACTTTCCCTGTTTCTATGCACATGCTCAGTAGCTGGAAATGTTAAGTGAAGATCCTCTGTATAGTACTGTGCAGTGTGTGTTTCATACTGTTATCTGATAGAGTCCAAAGACACATATGTTTTGGAGCAGTTTGTGACTTATAAGAACTTTTACATATAAACATAACCAATACATTTGCTTATGTTGCTCTTTAGGTATCTAATCCAGCGTATTTAGTGACTGAGAAAATGTAACTATTTGTTTAACTCAAGTTAAAATCGGAACTCAGTACCCCCCCCCCCCCCCATAAAAGTTGTTTGTTTTACTTTTGGTAATTGCACATGTAACCCATTGGTTTACATTTGCGATTACTGTTACTAGATGATTTAGCTGGCAATAATGGCAAATGATGATGACTTTGTTCAATGTTTTGTTTTTCTGCTTTCGCAAGTCTTGTGAAATAACATCATAACATCACTAGAACACACTCAAAATCTGCTCTCAAAATGAAGCAACTATTACTCCTCCAGTTATTATTGACAGATGAAATACCAGGCACATTTGCTCTGATAATCTCCATATTCCCAACAGAGCTGCATCCTCACTAGACTTCTATTTCTGCAACTGTGTCTATGAGAGAGGCATAGAACAAATGGAACTGTAGGCTTCAGGAAGACAATGATCTCATCAACATACCATCTTGAATACTGGAGCTGTTTCCAGTTAATACTTGCATGGCATCCCGAGAACAATGGGTAGTACTGACCCTACAGACTGTTTTGCCAGAAAGAGGAGGAACATTTCCATCAGTGCACTGGACCACAGATTTCATGATGGGCATAACTGGGTGAATGACTCATGGATGGCACCATTTCCATACATTGTTTTGACTATGTAGCATAATGAATAAGGTGTCTGACTTTGGATCAGAAGACTGTAGGTTCAAGTGCTGCCATGGTCATCATACCTCCCAACCGCATCAAATTACTTGGTTTTTACTGAGTTTTGGGGTCCAAATAGTGGGGTGCCACGATTCCCGAGTGGCACCCCTTAATTTCCGAATTTCTCAGCTGTTTATTTTGAATTTTCAATCTGGTATTTTGTGTTAACGTCACCATGTGCGTGATGACGTCAGCTCTGTAAAACAGCCTGCCAGCCAGTCGGAATTGAGCTCAGCCAGCTCAAACAAATAGCGCGCATTCATTTCCAGCCAGCAGCAAATGTACCAAGAACACTAGAAGCTACAGAGTTAAGTGGGGAATGGAACTCCTTCACCAATTGTCAGCCACAAATGGTTCCCGAGAATGGAGCATTAGCAAGCAGCTTGTTTTCTTCAGGGCAGGTATTGGTAATTATGAGAAATAACAGAGCGAGCCGATTGAAATGGTGTGTGTGTGTGTGTGTGTGTGTGTGTGTGTGTGTGTGTGTGTGTGTGTGTAAGAACAGAGCTTTCTTCTGAGAATGGATGTGATGTGTGTAAGGAGCTTTCTTTCCTTCTGAGAGTCAGGCAGGAGAATGTGTGTTTTCCTCTGAGAACGGAGAAATAGAGCGAGCAGCTTGAAATGATATGTGTAAAAACACAGCTTTCTTCCGTTCTGAGAACGGACGTGTGTAAGCAGCTTGCTTTCAAGAACGGAGGTTGTGTGTGTGTCAGCACAGCAGCTTTCTTTCAAGAACAGAGGTTGTGTGTATTTTCCTCTGAAAACACACCTTTCTTTTTCTTCTGAGAACAGACATGAAGTGTCTAAGCAGCTTTCTTTCCTTCCGAGAGGCAGGAGAATGTGTGTTTTCCTCCGAGAATGGAGAAATAAGAGCAAGGAGCTTGAAATGGTGTATGTGTAAGAACAGACATGATGTTTGTAAGGAGCTTTCTTTCCGAGAGGTGTGTGTGCGTGTGTGTTGGTGGTGTACATCACCAGTATGGTCATCATCTGTCTGTTTTGTTACAGGACATTTCTAATTTAGACACTTGTGTCAGACAAAAAAATTATATGAAGGCACAGAAAAAAATATAAAAAAAGAAACAGGTTCTGCATTGTTTTGTTTACTTTGATCAAGGTTGTTGTTTGCTGTACCCATTTTGAAAAGTTAGTAACCATGAGTACCAGCTGTAACCATGAAACGTATTTATATTTTCAGTCTCTTAAATAAGTCGGTGTGAAACTGGCCTGCCAGCAGCTGACTTTCAGACAACGCATCTGCTTATTATCAGTCTCTTAGCGTACAATATGAAGGGTTGAAAGCATGATGGCAGTTGATGGAAAAGGTATTCCTTGACTAGTAACATGATTTGCTTTCTCCTGCATGGTCTCTGGAAGTAAATAAAGTGTTGAAAGAGTAAAGTAAACTGATCACTTTTCTGTGTCCGGATTCCACTTCTCTGAGCAGCTTTTTTGTCTTTGTTAATACATTTTTTCATTCAGTTCTCATTTCCCCTGATGAAAGCTCAAGTTTTATTCTTGTGTATGTAATACCCCAGGTGCTTATACTTGGTGGCTAGAGGTACTCAGGCTCAAACCATAAGCCTTGGGTTCAGGTAACAACAGCCTACTGTCCCTACCTACCACCATTTTTATGCCTCATATTTTTGTTCTGTTCCTCAAAATCTGTGGTTTTCTGGATATTTGTGGCAAATCAGTGAAGGACTGAAGTCACTAAATAATGACAGGCATTTGAATTTCAGACTTCATATTCTTTAGAAAATAAATGGTAAGACGAAACTTTTTATTCTAGCAATTTTATAATATCAGTATTTGAAATATGTCCCTGTTTTTGGGGCTGTATTCCCCCATTATTGGCTTTATCCATTTTTTGTGCTAAGAGGTTGAGACTTGAGAGCTATGGTGAGAAATGAGAACTGAATAATTGACTTTGTCCATGTTTTTTTGTGCTAAGAGGTTGAGAGCTATGGTGAGAAGTGAGAACTGAATTTGTATTCTCCCATTATTGGCTTTGTCCAGGTTTTATGTGCTAAGAGGTTGAGAGCTATGGTGAGAAGTGAATTCACTAAATGATAGCCATTAAGTTTCAGTCTTCCTATTTTTCAGGAAGCTGCTGATTAGGCATAGTGGTATGTTGCTGTGACTGAAGTGCATAGGGTCCTGGGTTCAAAACTTGTCAATGAAATGCATGGTGGTAACACAACATTTTATTCTAGCAACTTTACAAAATTATACAAGCAATGTTTAAAATGTGCCCCTGGCTTTTGACCTTTTGTCCCCCCCCAAAAAAAAATGAAATTTAAAATAAGTGCGAGAAGCTGTGCAAGATGCCTTTGGCTTACACTACAGTCATTCTAGTTATAGTGTGGATGTGGAAGTAGACTTTTATGATGGAAATGTTCTGAATTGGGCAGTTTTGCCATTATTGGTTTGTGTATTTTGTTTCATTGCCTACAGTACAGCCTACTGGAAAAATGTTCAAACAATAAATTTAAAATGCGCTCTGTCTAACAAGTGTGTTGTATTATACAAGGAATATAATTTAATAACGTCAGGAAGGTGTATCAAAGAAAAGAACACATGTATGTTTCTTGTTTTGTGTGCAAGGGGCCAAATTTTTTGAAAACAGCTCAAAGGTAATCTTTATCCACCACTCATCAATGATGTTTCAATGAATGTGAGTTTCAAGGGCAGAGAAGTTCTAATGCCAGGTCTATTTTCATTGTGAGACAGTATTGCTCTGTTTACCAGATGTATATTAGTGTTTGTGCATTGTTGTGCTGTAAAATGTAAAAATACAATCCAAATAATCATTGTAGAAGTAAAGCAGTATGCACACATTAGTGTTTATAGTAAATGGGGTGAAATAGCCAGGTAATGGGACATTGGAATGGCTGCAGGGGGTCTCTGGTGCCATATCTTGGTTGTCTGTTCTTCAGTTTGCATTTGAAAGTTTCCCACAATTCCATTGGAGTGGGTGGCATTACATAATTATGTATGCAAATTAGATGTTAATCAGCGTACAGATTTGTACCTATTTTTCATGGGCCTTGCCCAGATATTTGATGTTTCCAGGTTGAGAGGTATGATGGTCATGAGAACATAAAACATTTGCCTGGCAGTTAGCACAAAGGATTAAAGGAGATGTTAACAACCTACTTCTTGTAATGAAGAGTTTGAGTCCCTTGACCACCGTGTACTTACTGTATGACTCCGAGGCAAGTCACTTAACCAGATAGCGCTTGGCCGAAACTGGGCTACACTCCTCACTGGTCTCCTGGACATTATGCCTACTAACTACCTATGAACCAGCCTGGAGAACCTGTCAGAGATGAAGCTAGCTATTATTATACCCAGCACTACTCCTTGATCTGATGGCTCCCCAACATAAAGTTGAGGAGCAGAAAGAATCTTTTCAGACTTAAGGAGAAAAAGAAAAGCTCTTCTTTTCTTTTAAACCATTGCAAACATTTTGCAACATTCGTAGCAAGCAACTGGTATTGTTTGTGCCACACGCTGAGTGCTATAATGTTTCACTTCTGACTACAAATGCAGTATCAGCATTCAATGCCTGTATTGCACTGAAGACTGATAGGGATGTGCTGATCATGCCCCAGCCTGGGGCAGCTGCTCCCTTTACCCCAACCTAGATACACCTCTGGAGTCCCTATCACCTATGAAGAACTAACTTTGTCAGGCAAGCATCTATAAACAATAATACCAGCAGTATCTGACTCAGTGCAGATCATAACTCTCAACCTCTTAGCACAAAAAATCTGGACAAAGCCAAAAATAATGGGGGACAAAGTCCCCAAAATAGGGACACATTTTAAATATTGCTCTTATAAACATAGAAAGTTGCTAGAATAAAATGAATTGTGTTGCCATGCATTATCTGAAGGATGTGAAATCTGAACTCAAATATCTGTTATTTAGCGAATTCAGTCCTCACTGATTTGCTACAAAAAAAGAAAGAAAGACAATTACAAATTTTATGAGAAACTGATCAAAAATGCAAAACAAAAATCTGGGCAGTCTGTGAAAATCTGCACAGTTGAGAGGTATTTGGATCCCCTGCACATGTGATTGGCTGATCAGAGTAGCAAAGGCTTGTGCAATATATTATATGCTGAGTTTTATCCCAGACCCGTTAGTTTTAGATATTTCTCTATTCACTAGCATATAGAATATTATTTAATTTCTGAAGTACTCAGTGATTGTGGTATATTGATTGTTGCTGGCATTATGTTAGCCTAGTTAAGTATATTCTCCTAGCTCTGTGCTGGAGTTCCTCTGTTTATAGTACCATTGCATTTTGCACTTATGACTATACCTTTGCTTTTGGCTGACCTTTTAACATTGCATACTGCACATCAGCCTACCAGATTCACACATTTTCTTTCACTTTCGACTTTCTGTAGTTTTCCATCATCAGTCTGCTTGTTTCCAGACTTCATATTAATGTGCCATCAAAATTGAATCTTTTCTTTCTTGTCTTGTTGTTATTCTGGATTACTCGGTTTACACTTCAGAGCTTCAGAGACATTGGTATGGCTTTCCTATACCTAGTCAAACTTAAACTAGTTTTTATCTGAAAAGATTTGAAGACCAGACATCTTACATTAAGAAGGGTTCCCTGCACCCTTATGGCAGAAGAGTGTGGATCCAGCCTTGTCTGAGCTGGGGATTGCTGGAAAAAGGTTCATTGTGT
Organism: Protopterus annectens; assembly: GCF_019279795.1. Classification (NCBI taxonomy): domain Eukaryota; kingdom Metazoa; phylum Chordata; order Ceratodontiformes; family Protopteridae; genus Protopterus; species Protopterus annectens. The sequence continues at coordinate 722,095,871 of NC_056749.1, read as the reverse complement.
GCTTTGCTATTGGTAGCACAAAGTAAAGCACTGCTGGTAATTCCCTTCTGGATGAGGAAACCTATATTGTTCATCTGTGACTGATAGAGGTGCTTTCTGATACCTGCTCCATTTTGTTTTCTGTTTTATTTATTTATTTTTATTTAACATTTGTTTACTGGGAAAGTCCGACTTGGAACAAAGCCAATTTTCAGTGGAGGCCCAGGGAGAAATGCTCCAGATGCATGTCTTTGTAACATGGGAGGAACCCGGAGCACCCAGAGGAAACCCACATGAATGCAGGGAGGACATGCAGACTCCACACAGAAGGCACCCCAGTCGAGAATTGAACTAGAGAACCTCTTGCTGTGAGGCAACAATGTAACCGCTGCACCACTGTGCAATCCAAAATAACATCCATTTAAAAAAAATCTGCTTGGCCTGGTGTTTTTGTTCTATGTGAGAGGTAGAAACTTAAATTACCTAGGTTGCACATTTCACATGTTTTCTTTATTGGTTAAATTGTTTCTTGAGTGATACTTAAATACACAGTGAATTTCTGGGCCCTTGTCTTTTGCTGAAAAGATTTCAAGCTGCATAAACTAAAGCAGTGCTGCTGATTCTCTGCTAGTGTTTCCCATCCCACCCATCCTCCCCTTTGTTGACCTGCTTTTTAAACCTGGTGATTTTAAGCTGCCCACCTCTACTGTAAATTGAGATTAATAAACTCCTCCCTTTCTACACTGATGTGGATATCCTGAATTGTTTATTTGTATTTCCTTGTGCTTATACTGAAAAAGTGCATTTTGCCTCCACTTGTCTGTTCTACTTGATCTGATTTCATTATCTAGCTAGCTGTTAGATAAAGTAGTATATTGTTACATCAAAAGAGGTCAGTGGATTTTACATCTAGTACACTGGGAGGTAGCCTGGTCTGTTTAGGTTGGGGAAACACTTGAGATGTCTGAATGTAGTTTTGATGGCTGGAGGGCTTATTAATTAGCTTATCTTGTTTTAGTGCCTTTATAAATTCTGTGCAGTCGAGTGGCTCTTGGCATATTTATTCAAAGCAAAGTACTTTTGTTGAATAATCACACTTTTATAAGCTGTTTAAAGTACACGGCTGCAGCTATATCTTTAAGTTTTTTTGTGGTAGCATTTCATACTGTTTAAGTTTGTTTGTGGTAGCATTTCACTCCAGACACTCCTTTACTGTGCTTTTACAGTAGGCTGACTGAGATTATTCATCTAGTAGTGGCTGTAGGTGTTTACTTAGTCTATCTCAGCTGGGAAACATACAAAAAGGGATCTAAATACTTTTTTGCACTTCTCTTCATTTGATTTGCGCAGTTCTGATACAACCATAGACTAGATTCAGACCTGTTGAATCTAAGTTATTGATACACTTGAGAGCTAAACCAGCTATCTTACATTAAGAAGGGCTCCCCTATACTTTTGTGGCAGAAGAGTGTGTATCCAGCCTTGTCTGAACTGAGGCTTGCTGGAGAAAGGTTTATTGTGTGCTTTCCTATTGGTAGATTAGCTTAAAAGTGTTTAATTTCCCCTGTATTTAAGCCTCATGTTTGCATGGGTTTGTGCTCAATTAACCGGAGCAGTTCTACATTTGGTGTCCTTTGCCAGAAGTTTAGAGTGTTTCTGCTTTAATCCAAGGTAAAAAAAACAATAACAAAAAAAAAAAAAACAAGAAAATAAGTATATTTTGTGATTCTTCTGCACTTTTTGAACTGTATTTTATCGAATTGCTACATCACTTCTGCTTTTTTTGTTACTGTTTAACTGTTTGTGACTGCTTAATTCTCTGCACTTGATTTGCACTGTTCTGATCCCTAGATAACATAGACTAGATTCAGACCTGCTAAATCTAGCCGGTTATTGATACACTTGAGCACTAAACCAGACATCTTACATTAATAAGGGTTCCCTGCACCCTTATGGCAGAAGAGTGTGGCTCCAGCCTTGTCTGAGCTGGGGATTGCTGGAAAAAGGTTCATTGTGTGCTTTGCTATTGGTAGATTATCTTAAAAGTGTTTTAATTTTGCCTGTATTTAAGCCTCACATTTGCTCATTGCAGTGCACCATGCAGTAGGGGTTAGTTTTGCCCGGCATAGTTGCAAACACCTTGAAAGTCAATTTTTCCCAAGACATCTGTCAGTGGATCCCTCCCAAGCTGTCCAACTGCACTACGGGTACACTGAGAAGCATTGCCACACATCATCCATAGCCTTCAATAGAACAAGCATCTTTGTTAGTCCTAGCACCAACACTGGTCAAACTAGCCCACTCCATTCCGTAACAGTACATACAGTAAAAACCTGCTATAATGGATGGGCATGGACATCCTGAGGCAATGTAGTAATCACCTCATGTGTACGCACAGCAACTTACTCCTAAAACAAACAAATACCCTGTGTGAGTGATGTAATTACACTATGAAATTGGAATTAATTCTCTCACACAAAATGAGGTCACGACACATAAACCCACATACATGGAGGTGCTCACTAGAAGCCTACCAAAAGATCAGAGACCTCCCAAATGTAAACCACTTAACAAACACTGCTATGCAAATAGAAACTACTATACATAATAACACATACACCAGTGATTCAGCAAATAAGCCCCTAAGGCAAAACACCTCAAAACCTAATGTCTTGGTCATAGGCGACTGCATAGTGAGACACACAGATGTCTCCCTCACCAGGCTGGACAAAGAGAAGGTAATGATCTGCTCCTGTCAGGTGCCAGGATCCATCAATTCACACATGCACTCAAGTCACTCAACAACAAGTACCATTATGACTCTGTCATAGTCCATGTTGGGGTGAATGAACTGAGACACACCTCTCTGGACTCTATGAAAACAGATATGACTGAACTCTCAGATTATGTATTCCAGGGAGGTATGACCCTAGCCCTAAGCAGCATTCTACCTTAACCTAGGATGATGCCACAATATAAACAAAAAAATGATCGACTTCAACAATTGGAGTAGCTTGTGGTGTCAGTCCAGGGGGATCCAGTATCTGTCAGCCTGGAAAGACAGCCATGCTGCTTTGCCAGAGATAGTCTGTACCTGTCTCCTCTAGGCTTTCCGATACTGGCAAAGGCACATGTCTCCCCTATAGTGCCTTTTTAGGCAATGTCAAAACAACAACATTTCTGACATAACAAAATCCACTCAAGACAAATTCAAGGTTTGGCTGCTTAATACTAGGTGTCTAAACATGAAACTGCACTGCCTGGAAGCACTTCTCACCTTGGAAGATGCTGACTTCTGTGCAGTCACTGAGACATGGTTCAAGGCCGTGGAGAGCACCCTGGCCGTGCAGGGCTGCAATGCCTTCCACACATTCAGACGTCAAAATGAGCATGAAAGAACCAAAGATAGAGCTGTATCCATGTCCAATTAACTATAGGCAAAATACCCTACCACATCATTGCTAGCTATATGTTCCCCACCATGAACCAAGAACAGCATGCTGCCTACCTGGACTTACTGGAGTCACTTGCCATACAACCAAACACCTTCGTCATGAGAGATTTCAGCCATCCTTCCATCGACTGCATGACATACATGAGCACAAACATGATCACCCGGAGGTTCCTGGACTTTGTCAATACAAATGCACTGGAACAGATAGTCTGCACCCCCACAAGGGGCTCAAATGTCCTAGACATAGTGCTGACCAACATGGGAGGGGGTCACTGCACCTCCCCCTGTGTGATGCCCTCCCTGGTAAGGCTGGACCATAAATCACTCTTGTTCGAAGTAACTACTGAACCTGTCACCACCACAGAAGCCAAAAAACTAAAAAACTTTTCCAAAGCAAACTACAGCCTACTAAGCGATGGTATAAAAAGCTTTATACCCCCACAATCACAGACAACAATGATTCATATATACACAATATGCCCTGTATAAATACTTAAACAAATGTACTGACTCAGCTGTAGCTAACCGGATTAAAACTAGGTCCTCCTGAAAAAACAATCCACCCTGGTGGACCACAAGTATAAACAGTTTAATAAACAAAAGGAAGAAACTGATGTTTAAGAACAAGAGGGAACGTACTCAGCAGAGGAAGAATTACCTCCACAGCTTGAACAAGCAAATCAGAAATCTTGTGAAGTCCTCTAAAGCTAACTACAAAGCTAAAATAGCATCCCTAGCTAAAGATAATCATAAGGCATTCTTTAACTACAACTGAAATCTAAAAGGCAATGCCCAGCTATGTGCTGTAATGGTAGTAGATGGTACCACTCATACTATACTGGAGGAAATTGCCAACCTGCTGGCTGACATATTTGGCACAAACTCCCCCCCCCCCCTGTCCCTGCCAGCCATACTCCAAAGCATACCTGACACCAGTCATCTGTCTAGTATCACTAGAGATCTGGTCATATCTGCAATCTCCAAGGCCAAAAACACAGCCTCGATCGGACCAGGTAACATCCCAGACTGCTTATTAAACAATCTAAAGCAGGACCTAGCAGACCCATTTGCCATTCTCTTTAACCATAGCCTGAGAACTGACTTTGCCCTAGCAGAGTGAAGAACAGCAACAGTAATCCCCTTGTGCAAAGTAGAGCCATCAACTGGCCCTAGGAACTATAGACCCATATGTTTAACCAGCCTCATCTGCAAGGCCATGGAAAGAATCATTATAGATCTTATCAACAGGGACATAGGCAACCTTCAAAACTAGACCCAACCCAGTTTGGCTTCATTAAGGGCAGATCATGCTTATTAAACCTAGCAGACTTCGTTGAGAAAGTCACCAAAGCCCTGGATGAAGGTAAGACAGTGCATACTGCCTATCTTGACCCAGCCAAGGCTTTTGACACAATTCCTCACGAAGATATCATTGAGAAACTCTCCCAGCTGGGGATTAGCCCTTATGTCACTATATGGGTAGCCAGTTGGCTCAATGACAGAACACATACAGTCAAAGTTGGTGACTCCGCCTCTAAAAGTAAACCTGTCACCAGTGGCACACCACAAGGATCTGTGCTGGGCCCTTTACTGTTTATAATCTATTTCTAGGAAGTCCAGGCTAAAGTGGATGGACTTTGGCCTACCAAATGTGATGATGATTGCAAATTGGGTGCAATCATTGAGTCCCCCAATGATGTTAACATATTACAGGAGGGGCTAACACAGACAAATGACTGGTGCCAAAGCCACAGTCTAAAACTGAACACAAAAAAGTACATTATTATCCGCTTTGGCAAAGGAATTCTCTGCTAATTGCAATAATGACAGCATCCCCCCTAAGTTCAAACCCAGTGGTGGGGGATTTGGGAACACAGGTAGATAGCAATCTGAACTTCAATCACAAAGTTTCCACAGTGATAAGGAAAGCATTCCCCATTGCGCACCTCATAAGTAAGGGCATCACATCAAGGTCCAAGGATGTTATAACTCCACTGTACTTGACTCTCATCAGACCATTAATAGAGTACAGTGCTGCCTTCTGCATGTATCTCACCAGACAGCTGCAGCAGCTGGAGAGACCACAGAGGTGTCTCACCAAGAAAATACAGGGCCTCCAAAATATGACATATGTGTGCAGACTGAAAGACCTGTCACTGTACTCTGTATCATATGGGCTCCTGGCACATGACTTGTGCCTGGTCTACAGGGAAGTCTCTGACCCTGACCTGATGGATACACTGCACATCCGCAAGTCAAATGGCACAAGAGTCTCTCGCTCTAGGGATCTTAACCTAGCCTGTGACATTAACAGAACATGCTGGAGAGACAGATATATCTCCCAGAAATTGCTGCTGGAATAAACTTCCAATTCATGTGAAGAAAAGCTCCTCACTGACCCTATTCAGATGCAACCTGGACAAATGGATGGGAGACCACAAATTCACCCTGGGGGTGGCACCCATCTCCCTCATGGACAGGGGTAGTCGGTGTTTATCATAGACTCGCTTGGCAAATTATGTCCATCTAACCCAGAACAATTGAAGCAACTCAAGACTAACATGGCCAGGCTTGTAAGGGCACTAGGGCTGTTAGCCTAGTAACCTCCTATGAACCTATTAATGCGGTACAATCTATTAATGTTCAGCTCAGTGAAGCTACACTCCTCAATTGCTGTTTTACATAAGAATCCAAAGAAACAAGAACAGCATGCAAGTAAACCAGGCAGGATAACAGCAAAACAGTAGTAAAAAAATCCAAAGCCTGGAAACACTGAGGTAAAATGCAGCATTTATTCCAAACAGGAAAAAAAATCACAAAGCTTTCGGGATCAGTCCTTCATCAATGTGTAAAAAAAGAGATCAAATGCCTTCCTTTAAATAGTAAATTCAAACCATACAACTAATTACATGACACAGTTGTATTAAGTACTTCAGTTTAAAGACACATATACAGGTAAAATGTTACTGACAGTCAGTATAGCCATAAAATAAGTAAAACATTTAACTAAGACCCATCCACACAAGATGTCATTTCAGAGTTAACTGTCTTCTTTTTAAAATAGGTTTAATGCTTACTGCTGTACTTAAACCTGGAAAACAATCATATTCTAAAAGTGTGATTCATGAGATCCGCAAAAAAAAAAAATACAAATACAAAATAAATACCAACTCTGAGATCGCACCACAGTAGAGGAAATGGCAAAGCCTGGAAAATGGCACAGTGATTTTTTTTTTCCCTGGGAAAAAATTGCTGTTCTGTGTGTTCGGGATTTAGTGCTTTCGATTTTAAGGGGTTGATTAAAGAGCGTTCGCTCTTTTAATCGTTCAATGCTATAAATATAGGCCCTTATTAAGACTCCCCCTTTTTTTCTTCTGTCTGATCTCAATCACTCTTAAATGCATGTGTACCTCCTTTCTCCCTCATATGCTTGCCCAGGCCATTAGTTGCTACCTCTCTATGTATTTCAGATTTGTGTTCAATAATTCTGTCCTTCAACCTTCTTATGCATTTCCCTGTGTAGAATGCTTCACACACCTTTCAGCATGCCATATACACAATGGCAGCAGTATTACAAGTTGCAAAACACCTGAAAGTATATTTCTTCTTAGTGTTAGGATTTATAAATTCACAACTTGTATTTATATCATCACAGCATATGGAACTATAACAAGGAAATATACCTTGTTTTCTATTTATGTTCAACTTTTTATTATTTTTAAAGTCCTTATAGCATAATCTTTATTTGAAATTCAGACAGGTATTCCTGTTTGGAATAAATGCTGCATTTTACCTCAACGTTTCCTGGCTTTGGATTTTTTACTACTGTTTTACATAAGAAAACATGGTGGGCATTGAACTTTCTAAGTGTGCATCAGCAGTGATTCCTTTCATTTGGGAGATTTCTCCCTTCTTTGTGTATGTGCAACTGCAGATTTTTTTATAGGATTCCTCCCTGCATGCATTTATTCTTGTGTTAAAATGTTGGTGATATTTGTTGGTGATATAATTGCTTGAATTATGTAATGGTTGAACTTCAGCAGATCAACTGTTACATAACTCTGGGGGTTTCCATCTTTCTACAAGGTTGTATGACCCTGGAGTAAGTGTATTTAATTTCTAGGGGTGTGGGGTCGAGCTACACATGTAAAAGTTGTTTTCTTTATTTTGTTTTACTTTTGATAGTTGCAAATGTAACCTGTTGGTTTACATTTGCTATTAGGGTCTATATTAGAACATCGAAGTTTCAAAACTTCGAATGTTCTAATATCGACCTCTATTCAGTGAACGTTGACTACATTGAACATGCAGAACAGCGAATTTTTTCCTAGGGAAAAAATTAGCTGTTCCAAAACACATACACACAACACAAGCACACCAAACACAAAACAATTCACACACATACACCTAATATCTTACATCTACCCTGCACTAAACTGTACATACACCACTAACTATCTACTTACCTTAACCCAAACCCTAACCATAAGGTCCGTCACTATCGCACACTCACCTCACCCATGCCCTAACCCTAACATCCACACAATCGCACACTTACCTCACCCACTCCCTAACCCTAACTCACCTAACCCGCCCTAAACCTTACGTCCACACAATCGCACACATACCTAACCCATGCCCTAACCCTAACTCACCTAACCCACCCTAACCCTGATGTCCACACAATCGCACACATACCTAACCAGCACCCTAACCCTAACTCACCTAACCCACACCCAATCGCACACTTATCTGAACCCGACCCTTAACTTTCCACCACAGTGCTGAAAATAGAGAAGCGACAGAAACAGACAACCAAATTCTTTCCCTAGGAAAAAATTTGGTTTTCTGTAGCTAAGTTATTTTCAGCGTTCGCTGAATAGGGGTCGATATTAGAACATTCGAAGTTTTGAAACTTCAATGTTCTAATATAGACCCCGCTATTACTATTATAGTTGGTGATAATGGTAATCAGCAGTCGGTTTGTTTAACATTTTGTGTTTCAAACAATCTCATGAGTGAAAGTTTATTTTATATATATATATATATATATATATATATATATATATATATATATATAGTGACCGAAAATACAAATACGACCACTAAAGCACAGTTTCGAAGGAATGAAATATAAAGAATAAAAATAACTGGTACTGCCACCACGGTCAGGAACATCAGGAACATGCATAAAAAAGCTCACACACTGAAATTCAAATCCATCCATCCATCCTCAACCCCTTTTCCCATTTTGCACATGGGGTCAGTGTGTCACTTCAGTGGTGACAATCTTGATCCAAGGTTTACACCAATGGGTAGCTAGCCCTGCCATGGTAATTCAGCCATACCACTTATTCACACATACACTCGCACCTATGGCCAATTTAGTGTGTCCAGTTCATCTACTGCATGTCTTTGGAATGTGGGAGGAAAGCAGTGCACCCAGAGGAAACCCGTACAACCGCAGGGAGGACATGCAGATGATGCACAGAAGGCACTCCAGCTGAGAATCGAACCAGAGAACCTCTTGCTGTGAGGTAACAAGGCTAACCGCTGCACCACCGTGGCCACCCCCTGCACCACCATCTCTTCCACTTCTGTATTATTTAATATTTTGTATGTGGCATTTTCACAAGACAAGTGAACAATATCTTACATGAGCTACTTATGACTGAGAGACTAACCAAAGAGCTATTTGACTATGTAATAGTAACACATCCAAGAATACCTATTTTGAATGATCTACCAAAAATACACAAGAATCACATAGATCCTCCTATGCGTCCCATAGTTGCTGGGGCAGGATGGTTAACTGAACCAGCCCCTATTTTTGTTGAACAAAGTTTGAAAAATATGCTTCCTTTTGCATCAGCTGTGTTGAAGGACACACAGCATTTTTTAACATTGATATATAAATTCTTAAACAGAGAAAGTCATGGAAACAGATATCTCTTGGTAACCATGGATATATTAAGCCTCTTTACTGTCATTCCCAAAGATTATGGGATAGAAGTTCTCAAAAGATTCTTGTTGGAAAAAAGTTTATATGACTTAATACGTAAATCATATCTGCATCTTGTTAGATATGGTGTTGAAACATAATGTCTTCACTTTCAGCATAATTTTTTATTTACAGCAATGGAGTATTGCCACGGGTACACCACACACTGACAGTTATGCCACTTTGTCTCTAGCAAGTTGGGAACAACAACTTATTTTCAATAATAATCCTTTTGTTGGAGAGCTGAAGTTTTATTGCTGTTTTGTAGATGATAGTTTTATGGGACGGGACCCCTGAGCAGCTACAGGACTTTCATGATTATTTAGAAGGCACTACTAATTTCTTGAAATTCATGAGACAGCAATGTTTTGAAAACACAGGATTTTTGGATGTGCAATTACTACAAGAAAACTATGATAAAACTGATACTAGACTGCTTAAAAAGGATTATTAGAAAAACAACATTTTATTGAGATCTAGCATGCATCCTAAACATGTATATAGGAACATAATGAAAGGACAGTTTCTGAGATCACCCAGGTTACATACAAATGAAAACAAATATATGGATGATCTGGAAGATACGGGCATGCAGTTCCAACAAAGAGGATATGATGTATTAGAATTAAGAGATATGCAGAGACAGATAACTGCCACATGAGAGAATGAAGGGAGACCTTACTTTTCCATACCATACATGAAGCAATCAACTACAGATGAAATTATAACAACTTCCAGACAACAGCAGCTTAGAATGATCTTGACATACTCCCATGACACACATATTTGTGAGATTATAAAAAAGAACTGGAAGATACTGACTTTGGATAATGAGATTTGAGGAATAGTGGGAGAGAGACCGTACTTTGTCTTTAAGAATAATCGTAACCTTAAAAGTATGCTTTGTAACAAATTCAGGAATCCAGCTTGTGTCAAGTATAACAAGCTGGGCACTTATCCCTGCTGGTGATGCACTAACTGTACACATATATCTAAAGAAAAGGAATCCATTTGTCCGATATCTGGGAAAGGATATACCCTGAATTCCTATGCAGACTGTAATACCAGGAAAATGAGTGATCTTGCCACCTGTGATAACTGTGAGACATTTTATGTAGGAAAAACTACAGGACAACTCAAGGAAAGGCTATCCAAACATGTTAGTGACATTAGTCTCAAAGACTTGAACACGTACATGAAAATGTGGGTCATAAGTTTTATTTTAGAGTACTACAAGTAGTGAATGAAGATGTATGTGGGGGTGACATAAATAATAAAAATGGAACTAGGTGAAATGATTTAGATTGGCTGCCTACAAGCCTATAAAGTACCGGGCCTGAATTCGAACTTCCCATTAAAACCAGCTTTGAAGGGGCACAGACTGAAGAGAAGAGCCTGATTGGTCACTTCAGTCTTTATGAATGACATCAGCACTGATGATTTTAGATCTGAAGAAAGATCTGTATGAGATCCGAAAGTTCTTATCTTATCAGAGAATGATATCTCATCTTATGGATTTTTACTGTTTTTGAATACATTAAAGTTTTGCATTTTAAGCACATGATTTGAATTTCAGCAATCTCATCTTCATTAGGCTTTCAAGCGAATTGATTTTGAGACCACTGTTTTAGAAGGTTTAGTTAATGCTACCTAACTATGTAGCAGTTAGAGTTCTGCAACCTCTAAAATTAAACAATACTGTTGTTTTTGTGTTAATGTTGCTCCACTCTTTCAAATGTAAGTTCAATATAAGCTGCCAATATAAGTTGTCATCAAAAACATTAATGTGTGTCTTGTGCTCATCCATTTTAGAAATATGTCCATGTTCATTTTTTCTTACTATTTTTGTTGTCACACCTGACCAAGTAATCAGGTATTTGCTTATATACCAGGATTGATATTTATTTATTTATTATTTATTGACATTTGTTGACCGGGAAAGTCAACTGGGTCAGAACCCCATTTTCAGTGGAGGCCCAGGGAGAAAAGCTCCACAGTTAAAGTATTGTACAATAATTAATCAAGAAGAAGTACAACAACAGTACAATGTTACAGAGATGCATGCAGATTCTCAATGATTTGCATTCAGTTTAGAAGAATAAGTACAAAACAAATGTAATGTTGCAGAGATGCATTTAGATTCTCAGTGATATACATTCAATCAGAATAATAGCAGTGAAACTTTAGTAAAGTATAGCAGACTTTCAATCCACATGAGTAGTCAAGAAAACATAGTAAAAATGTATATATTTCATAGGTTGGAGAAATAAATGATTCAGTTGAGAAATAGATATCAGAGTGGGTTAAGGCAGATTTCTAGTATAATATGTTTGTGAAATTAAGGGGCCTTACACTGTATTTCACAGGTACAGCTGGGATTGTTTAAAAAGTTGGTTTTGAGGGAGGTTTTAAAGGCCTTAAGTGAGTCAAGCTGAGTAATTGAGGAGGGGAATTTATTCCACAGTCTGGCAATGCTATATGAATATAAGCATTGTCCTGCTCTCTTATTGGGTCTAGCTTCATTTAGAAGGGTTTTATCTGAGGAGCGGAGGGTTCGAGTAGGTGTGTGTGTGTGTGTGTGTGTGTGTGTGTGTGTGTGTGTGTGTGTGTGTGTGTGTGTGTGTGTGTGCACGTGCAAGACAGATATAAGATGTTTTTTCACCAAAACACACAGCCTTATAAGGTCAGTTTTTGATTTTAAAGAGTTATTACCCCTTTCTGGCTAGGACTGATATTCAAGCTCTGCATGACTGAGCAGCATTATTTATTGAGGGAATCAACAAGCTTTGACCTGCAAAGTTAATCAGACATATATTAGTCACTGAATAGTGTAGGTAGACAGAGAGACTGAGCAGAAAACATCATAATAAAGAGACATGTAGTGCTAACAGGAGAGGCCACACTACGCAGCTACTTGGCTGGAGCAGTGGAGTAGTACAGTAAGAGTGAAGGTGGGCTAGTGTGACTGAGTCAGTGCATGCTTATGTGCACAATGGAGCATGGCATAGCTGCATCACACATTCATCTGGCACAAGGTCAGTATTTACCCAAGCCAAAGACAATCACAGGGCATTTTTATTTATGTTTATAATCTCAAAAACACAGCAATGCACTGAAATTGTGAATGATGTTACCTACACTGAGTCTGAAGATACAGCAAACCTACTGGCCAATAAATTTAGCTCTAACTTTACCCCTCTCTCCCCTCCATCTGTCCCTCAGGATGTACCTGGCATACCTCCAGCTATTACACAAGACCAAGTCCTAAAAGTGCTATTAAAAGCTAAACCTACTGGCCAATAAATTTAGCTCTAACATTACCCCTCTCTCCCCTCCATTTGTCCCTTAAGATGTTACCTGGCTTACCTCCAGCTATCACACAAGACCAAATCCTAAAAGTGCTATTAAAAGCTAAAAATACTGCATTGATAAGTCCTGACAACATCTTAAATAGCACAAAGCCCAACTCACCCACACCCCTAACAACACTGTTCAACCTCAGCCTCTATACAGGTTTTGTACCAAGTGAATGAAGAACTGTTATAGTCATTCTTCTGCGTAAGGGAGGACCTTCCACAGAATCATGTCATTACAGACCCATAAGTTTGACCAGCCTCATATGCAAAACCATGAAGCTAATCAATAAGGACACAGGGAACCTCTAAACACTGGACCCATCTCAGTTTGGAGTCATCAAGTTCAGGTTATACTTAGTCAACCTGGTGAATTTTTTTGAAAAGGTCACCAAAGCAATGGATAAAGGCAAAATGATACATTCCACATAACTCGATCTGACAAAAGCTTTTAGCACACTTCCCCACTCTGACATAGTGGAAAAGCTAAATAAACTGAGAATAAACCCTGTGTCACTCATTGGATTGCCAAAGGGCTCACAATAGGATGCAGGAAATCAAAATAGGAGATGTTACCTCCACAAACAGGCCAATCACTGCTGGAGTCCCCCACCCTCATCCCCCCAGGGTTCTGTGCTGGGACCTCTTCTGTTTGGCATCTACTTTTTTAAAGTAAAAGCTAATGCCAAATGGTTCTGGCTAAGTTTACAGATGACTGCAAACTAAGTTGTTATTAAATCCCCAGATGACTTACCCATCCTGCAGAAACGTTTGTTCCAAATAAATAACTGGTGTTGAAATCATGGACTGAAACTAAATGACAGAAACATATTATTGTATCCTTTGGGAAGTCATCTATCTCAGGGAGCTACTACATAAGAATATGCCCCTACAATCTGACCCAGTTGTTAAAGATTTCGGAACTTATGTGGATAATGACCTAACATTTGACCAACATGTGTCTATGTTGTAAGAAAGATCTTCCATATTACACAGCTGATCAACAAAGGGATTGTGTCTAGATATAGGGATGTCATTGTCCCCCTTTACTCAGCCCTCATTAGACCAGTTATTGAATATAATGTACCCTTTGGCATGGATTTCACCAGACACATGCAGCAATTGGAATGCCACAGAGGTACCTTTCTAAAAGGATACAAGGCCTAAACAGCATGTCCAACATGGACTGATGCAGAGCCCTGCAATATACTCAGTATGATACAGACTGCTAAGAGGTGACCTGTGTCTGGCATTCTTTGACCCAGTACTGAAGGATTTACTGCTCCTCAGCAAGTCAAATGGCATCAGAAATGCTTGGTTTAGGGATCTAAACTTCTTCTGCAGCATCAACAAAACAGTCTGGAGGGATAGGTATAGAGTGAAGAGGATACCACTGCTCTGGAACAGACTCCTCATCCACATAAATCAAACTTCATCCTTGTCCATATTCAAGTACAACTTAGATCTATGGATGGGAAACAGAAAATTTTCCCCAGGACTGCCCCCTGTACTATCAATGGCCAGAGGCAGCTCTTAAATGCTTTATCCTATGCATGGGTTCCCTCAGTCTATCTATGGTATAATCCCAGTTATTCTCATTTGTGGTAATATATAATTATCGACTATGGGATTGGTAAAGCCAGTCTCTAACCAAATGGGATAGGTTCATTTGAGCATGAAAAGGGAAACTGGCTAGGCTTAAAATGGTCCTCAATAGCAGCCTAGTATTTACCTATGAACCTACTGCAACCATCAAATAGACCACTGTTGGTGTGCGCAGCAAACTATCAGTCCTATTCATCATAAAAATGGGGAGGAAATAGGGTAGATAAGAATGCCAAACAGAGAGAAGTGCACAAGGGTAATGGTATGGTATGAAAGGTGAGAGGAAGGAAGGTACCTTTTTATACTGTGGGGAAGCAACCCGTTCTTTTCATTTATAGAAAAGAAGGGTAAGTGTGGAAGGTATCGATGGAAAGTTATGAATGAGATACAGGGAGAACACCAGGGTGCATGGCCACATAGACAAACATAAGATACAGACATAGACAAACAGGACAGCAGGCACACAATGGTGGAGAGGACAGTGGGTAGTAACAGAAGTAAAGATGGTAGATAAGTGATGATGGAGAGGGATGGACAACAAACATGGAATGGGGTATGATACACAAGGGAAGAAAATACCTGGAGAGGAATAGGATAGGGTCCCAGCATGACTGGATGTGAGGCTAACCTAGAGGGTAACAAACCTAGGCATCTCTCACCTGAGTAGCTGATGTAAGGGGCTGGTCGCTCCTCCGGTAGTGTAATGGGCATAACCCACCAGTCATGTGATTCCATCAGCCATTGCTTAAGCAGACATCTGGTTATTACAACACCTCAGCTGTCATCAGTATGTGCACCTAATGCCAGAAACCAGGATAGACCCTCCAGACCACTCACTGAAGAGAAGGCTTCACTATCTCTAAAATGTGTTCACAGAGAGCATCAGAGAGCCCTCCTGGTCACCTGCCAACAAAGGAATTGTCATCCTAGTGCTGAGAGGCAGTCGTGGTGGCCACTGGTGACCCAGTTTCAGTTGCTTTGGCCATGGAGACTGCAACTAGAGTGGTCTTTTCTCCTCCTCTGCTACAAATGGCCTTGCAGATGGATGACACAGTGAGAAAAAATTGTTACACACAGACACCCACATGGTAGCAACACAATTGCAATTGCACAGTCGACTGCCATAGATGTTACATGTATCCCGCTAGTAGATGAGTCAAATTCACATGATATGACATCCAACCATGTACAATTCCTGCTCCTTTGACTCTGCAAACAAAATTAACTCCTAAGACATGAAAAAGGTAGCATATCAGAATACCATAGCACTGGAAAAAAGCAAAAAATGCTTGCAACATATCTATGTAGGTCTTTTCTAAACCTCTGTCTTTCGCTCTTGAAGCAGGTCAGGGTGGTACAACCTAAGGTGACCATAACAATGTCATCAGTGCTCACCAGAATGGGAGAAGCTAGTGGCATCACATGCTATCTTGATAATCCTGTGCCAGGCAACTATCTTATGAAAGGGCACAACATAAAGTCTTAACAGATGCTCCTGAAACTCCATATACAGGAAGGAGAAAAAAACTCTTTCTCTCCTAGTACCGTAAGCTGGGGCACTGCATTCCACAGCACATGAAACAGCCATGGCTGCTCAAACAGTTTAGCTTGATGAGGAAAATGGTAGACCTTGTTCGTGGATGCACACTTTAGATCACATGCCATGCACTGTTGTGCTATCATATCTCTGTAGTGCAGCACCATGGTTTTACTGGTATACACATGTCATATGGACAAGTATACTGGTTGTATGCCTCATGGCATCAAGTGCACTGAGACAAGAGGTTTGTCCCAGACAGTGGCATGGTACTGCATTCTCTGCCTGTTTTGGGGGCAGCTGTGTACAATGGAAACATTGTAAATGACAGGTAGTGGGGGTGAGGTTCCACTGTCACATCCTGTGGCATGGCTGCAGTCTGGAAGGGAGATGAACCTATGCAAAACACCAGCAATGTCTCATAGTTGTGTACATATGTGGGTGTAGGAGACTTTGGCTATACCTATGCACAACACTAGCTATGGCTCATAATTGTGCACGTATTTGGGTGTGGGAGCCTTTGGCTATACCTATGCAGAACACTAGCAGTGGCTCACAATTGTGTACATATGTGGGTGTGGGAGCCTTTGGCTATACCTATGTAGAACACTAGCAGTGGCTCATAATGGTGTACATATGTGGGTGTGAAAGCCTTTGGCTATACCTATGCACAACACTAGCAGTGGCTCATAATGGTGTACATATGTGGGTGTGAAAGCCTTTAGCTATACCTATACACAACACTAGCAGTGGCTCATAATTGTGTACATATGTGGGTGTGGGAACCATTGGCTATACCTATGCACAACACTAGCAGTGGCTCATAACTGTGTACGTATGTGGGTGTGAAAGCCTTTGGCTGTAGGTGCAGGAATAGTGGGAGGGTGAGAAGCCTGTGGAATGCATCATCTATGGCACAATAAACAGGTGGATAAATTAGGAGGGAGGTAACAATAAGTATGAGCATCTCATTCACACACACGCACACAGACACACACACATTGACTGTCAGGTTCCTCCCAAAGGTATATAAGTATTCGCATGAGCACCTGAGAGAAGCACTGTGTGGCAAAAATTACATTATTCCTAATAAAGTGCTACTGCAGTCTCTTTCCAAAAATGATATGCACTGCCTGGTAATAACTGCCACAGATGAGCAGTATCAGGAGCAAATTTAACAGAAACTGTTCCATGATATGAATACTGTGGGTGACCACAACAGGTCCCCACAACAGGTATTATTCAGAGTTAATGATATGATAATCTTTAAAAAAAATACAAAACATGGAATAAGTCAATAAACCTATCCATCACAGAAGGTGGATCAACCAGATAGAAACATCTCAGTGAGGCTGAGAAGTTCTTGTCACTCACCACCCATGGGTATACATCCCTCCTACCAGCCATGAGTATACACCCCTCATACCCAGGGGTGATTAAGATGTAGGAGATTCACTGGTACTAGGTACCTATGTGCCATCTGACCAGATTAGTAATGTCCAGTGCAGAACAGCAGTGGAGAATTGAACTGCATTTGAAAGGTAGGATTAACAGAGGATCACCTGCATATCCGCCTTTATAGGCATCTCTGGTCTGTTACTTTAACAACCTGCATAACAAGGTGCGTATATATATATATATATATATATATATATATGTGTGTGTCACATATGCTATGCCTGTATTTTCATGTGCAAAACTATTCATTCTAAGGGGATATGAAAGTATATATATGGGAAGGCAATAGTGCCATGTGAGTTCTTACTTTCATGGGTTCCAGAGATGTAGGGTAGAACACAAGACAGTATTATCTATTTCACTTCCATGAGTATACACCCCTCATACCCAGGGGTGATTAAGATGTGCCATCTGACCAGATTAGTAATGTCCGGTGCAGAACAGCAGTGGACATGGGGCTGGTGTCAGCTGACAAATTTTGACTAATAATGATGGCAACATGCAAGTGGTAGAGTGGAGGAAGTATTACCCACATCCACCATATAAGGGACCCTTGAAAAGGTAGAAGCTGATTACACAGCCTTACAAAGGTATGATGGACGACTTTCACCTGATAGTATCTTAAAACCTTCACCCATGTCCCCAGCACACACATCATCTGACCTGGGCACCACCTTGGAGGACTGAGTATCCACCAAAATGGTTAGACAATGTGGATGAGATGCTGTCATGGCTGCAGCACTTTCCTTGATATAGCTGATATAGCTCCCTGTTGTAATTCTGAGACTTATAATTTTAAGTCCCGGAATTATGAAAATAAAACGGTGAAACTAAAGCAGAACAGTGAATGTTGTCAATCGCTGTCCTTTGAAGTTATTTTTGTGGGGGATGGCCTCCTTCAACTTCCTTTGTGAATAGCTGGAACTGCCAGACTCCCTATTTATGTATACTAACTCGAAATTGCCATATCTGTGAGGAAATGGAATGCTCTGAGACATAGCGATCTTAGACTTAGTTCGCAGGTTAGCACATTTAGTCTCACTATTCCAGGACTTTGACATACAACTCTTAGAATGTAAAACTGTTGCTGGCTATGACCAGTAGTGTAGCTAGGATGGGTTGAAGGGGCAGTCTACTAGTGTCCACAGTGTTGCAAGGCTGAATGGCAATCCCAGTTGCTCTTTGTTGCATACTGGTATTGACGTCCAGTCAAAAGATCTGTAGCACTCTGTGAGTGGTATAAACTGTAGTGACTGCTTGCATTTTATTACAGTTTAAAAGGAGAGTTTTTTTGTTTGTTTTTTCTTTGAATTGTAGATTATTTTTTATTTAACATTGCAAAGTGTTAGATGGCATGATTCACAGATCCTGATCACTTTTCAGTGCATAAAGAAAATCCAAACGCTGGATCTCAACTGCCAAGTATTTTATCCAAAATTCTAAATTCATGCAACACACAAAGCTTTCAGGACTAACCCTTCATCAGATTTACACTGACTAAAGAGATATGAATGTAACATCAATTCAAAAGAGTACCCAATGAATTTATAAGCAAACAATGTATGTAAAAATGTGAAGTGCTTCAAAGAAAACAGTGAAATGGTAAGTAATAGAAAGAATGTATGCTGGAATGAGTCAGTTACAATTAAAGGAGCTAAGATGGCTACCAAAGTACAGCCTGTGTGCATCAGTTGCAAGTATAGTCACAAAAGTACAGCTTGCCCAGACTGTAGGGGTACTTGAAGACACTAAAAATTGCGGTCATGTTTTCTAAAAAAGTATAAATCTAGTCCGTAAACTATTTTAACCGACATAAAATTTTACATGTAACGGATAAAAATGTTGAGATGCATTGCTATGTAAACATTTAAAAATCAGGATCTAGAAAATATATGTTTGCTGATATGACTGATGTGTACGGTTAGAAATTATACAACAAATGTATATTAATGTTCAGAAATGCACTTGTTGATTGGAGAACCCAATCAACATGCTTATAGTAAATCCAGAGTCATTCACAGAAAATATTTTGGTATCATGCCACAGGGATATTTACTTTTTCAGCATAACTACCAAACATGCATATCATAGTCTGTTAATCTTCCCTGCATAAAGCAGTGTAAAAAAGAAAAAAAAAACTACTGTTAACTACACTGTGCTGCCATGAGAGTTAGCTGCCTAACATAACACCAGGCAGCAAAGCACTCTGCAGGCATAGATAATTTTAATTAAAATAAAAAAATAATAATAATGGGTTGGAATGCCAGGAGCAGAAGTATCACCAAGAATACAGCACCCTAAAGTTTAAATTAAAAAAAAAAAAAACAGAACCAGATACAATCAACATCTACTACAGAAGCTTTGGCACATATATGTTGCATGCATGCACAGTACATGATTCGCACATCAACCAAAGGAAAGAAGCTGCAGAAAAAACACTAAAGTATGTTTATACAATGGCATTATATAAAAAAGGTAAGCAATTTATTTTTTTAAATAATGTCATTGTATAATACTAATAACCCATGACTGTGTGTGAATATATTAGAATTTACCCAAAGCTGGCTTTGTTTAATCACTCAAACTTTGCCCTCGTGATCACACCACACTAAACGTGGGTAAATCCTAATGTACCTACACATAGTAGTGGATTATTGCTTAAATATTTCATCTCAAAGGTAGCAGAAATTAATACATGTTGCAGAAGAGAAACCATTGGTCAGAAAAAAAATTGAATTTAAACTGGACACAGATGCAGAATTTAATATTCTGAATGAGAGCTCATTGAGGGTTTGGCAGTGAAGGACATTTAGCTCGTTGTCACATTTAGATCATACATTCCTCCATGGGCATATTGCCACTTTGCCCTACTTATGGCTCTGTAACTCCTGCACCCTTACCTGCACATAATATCAGTAACTTCGGCACCCTTAGCTATATATAATAATGGTAACTCTCGCACCCTTACCTACATTTAATAATGGTAACTCCTGCACCTTTACCTACATATAATGGTAACTCTGTCACCCTTACCTACATTTAATAATGGAAATTCACACATCATTGCATACACATAATAATGGTAATTTCTGTACCCTTACCTACATATACTAGTGGTAGTGGTGGCACACTACATTTAATGATAGTAACTTCTATATCCTTTCATACACATAATAATAATTTCTGCAGTCTTACCTGCATATAGCAATGGTAAATTCCACATTCATACCTATATTTAATAATAATAACTCCCACATCTTTCCAACACATAACAATGACAATTTCTGGACCTTACCTATAAATAAATAAGGTATTTTGTCTCTGTTGAGTGGGCTTCCCCCAGCATTGTGAGTTTCTGTGAATCTTTGTTAAATTTCCATAATTTGTCTGTTTTCTATGTTGAGCTTTTCTCCCAGGGCCTCCACTGAAAATGGGCTCACACTCACTCAGACTTTCCTGGTAAGGAAATGTAAAATAAAATAAATAAAATTTAATAATGGCAACTGTATCCTTATCTACATACAGTAACGGTAATGTCTGCATCCTTACCTACCTATTGTCATGGTAACTCTTGCATCCTTACCTACAGATTATTATGGTACTTGTGATATACAGTCCTTCAGCAGCAAAGCTACTAGATTAGCCTGGAAACAATGAGTAATATCCAGTTTTAACACATGAAAGAAAATAATATCTACTGCCAAATATGTAAACGTATGAAGGTGCTGACAGAAGTATTCTTGTGGTATAACAAGTGTGCCTAAATGTAAATAGCCCTTGGGTAGTTACAGTTCTCTCCCTTTGCTCCATACTTTTCTTGTTGTGTCCAACACAGCTTGGAACCCATATAACAATGGCACACTCAACTGCCTTAGCCAATACATATCAGGCAAAATAAACAGGTCATGTATGGCTCAGCATTGGAGCATCTAAAGTGGTTAATTTGGAGAGATTTCAGTATGTAGGTTAATGACATTTCAGTGGCTATCACAGATGTCTTTATTTCTGTTATGAATATAATAGGAGTTGTTCATGTAATTACCACTGCTACCATAAAAAACAAACATTTGCTTAATATGCCTTTCTTTTCTTAATGTGATTTTTGTCTTTGCATGCAGACCATGAAACCTCCTTCCAAACTGACATGACCTATTCATTCCTTTAGCTGGGAATGTCACTTGAGTTCCAAGTGTGAGCCACATGAAGGGAACCCATTATTCAAGCAGGCTTGATGGTGCTTTATGCTGTCACTGTCATCCTGACAATGAAGATATTTGTAAAGGCTTAACACAATCCCTAGTTGTGGTGATGTGTAATCTCCATCACTGTGGAGGTCTAGAGTTCCTTCCCCATGTGAGTGTACTTGTGTTGAATCATATCACTACGTAGTGGCCTGGATATCCTAACACTGCCCATGGTCCATGCATTTGCATTATTGCTTCAATTCCACGGGATTGTGGCAATGTGCACCCAACTCAGTCCTGCCCTCACTCTCTCAGATGGGTACTTCCATCCTCCCATGACAAGCTCTGTCTGTCAGGTGCTCAAGGCTTGAATCTGGCTTACTGAACTTGTCTTGTTTTTTTTTTCTACTGGGCATGCTCATCATTAATTGAATGCTATCACTGAAATTGCACCTCCTGTGGTCATTATGGACTGATTGATGGAGCTGATCTTTAGGAGCAGTCATCATGGACTTAGTGTTGGAGCTGCTCTCTAGGACTTGTTATTATGGGTTTGGTGGTTTAGCTGATCTCTTTCTCTGACCTCTACTTGATCACTTCATTGTAGTGATCCCCCTTAATGAATCATCTGACCTGGAGTAATCAGGTCCAGAAATAAGCATAACATTACTTGATATATCCAATGTATATTCCTGACCGTCTCCTGCAGAATTGCGATGCACAACATCCAGGAACACCAGTGGCCCCAAAGAACAGTGCATGCACTGCACTTTGCGATGAAACTGCACCTTCCTGTTATGAATTTTCTGTCTCTACTGTTAACCATGAGCTGGTGTATGGTTATGATCTTAGAGACTGAAAAAAGTAGGGTGAAGGCTGGAATGTCAGTAAAACAAGCATTTCTTTTGGAAGACTTACTTAAGATTGATGAACACTGTTTTGATTATCAAACAAAAATCAACTGTAAGAAGGCAATTTTTTTATTGAAGGAAATTTCTATTGATTCATCTTAAACAATAAAACCTTTTTTTTCCAAAGTATAGACTTTATTTAATGACTAATAATGCCATCCACAGTCAATAACAGTATCAGCAAAACTGTAGCACACAGTAGAGAACATTAATTAGGGATGCAAAAATACAAAAAAGAAAAAAAGAAAAATGATGAACAACCTCACATATGAATGCAATATACAAAAAAATGTGCCCAGCTATAATCCCATAGGTAAATATAAATGAGCCACTAAACAGCAAAACCTTTTCTACATAGGTTCATAGGTGTGTACTAGGCCAACGGCCCTGGAGCCTTCACATGCCTAGCCCATAGAAGTGCCCTGGCATCACGCCACCATTAGTTCCTGGTGCCTCTATCAAGTAGAGCCACTGGAGTGATCCCTGTGGTGAACTTTCTATTTCCTATCCACTCATCAAGATTTCTCTTGAAAAGGCCCAGTGAGGTGCTCTGCATGACATGTATGGGGAAGTCTATTCCAGAACATAGGCAGTCTCTGGTTTATGAACCCGTCCTTCCAGCATGTTTTGTTGATTGTGGTAATGAGGCTGAGATGCCTGGAGCATGTGGTGTGGAGGGATTGGGATTTCTTTAGGTGTAACATTTCTAACAGGGCTGAGTCAGACATGGCTTTGTAAGTCAAGAAGAGATCGCCTTTTAATAGACAATATGAGACAGAGAAAAGATGGAGTTCTTTGAGTCTGTCCATGTAGGGCATGTGTTTAAGGCCTAGGATCCTCTTCGTGAGGTACTTTTGTGGCCTTTCCAGCTGTTGCAGGCGTTTAGTGAGATACATGCCAAATAGGGCATTATACTCGATGATTGGTCTAATGAGGGGAGAGTAGAGAGAGATGATGACCTCTTTCTTTCTGGATGCAAAACCCTTGCAATGAGATGTGCCACATAGAAGGACTTTCTGACCACAGTACAATGTGGTGGTTGAAGGAGAGGTTGCTGTCAACCTGTGTCCCCAGATCTCTTATAACGCCTTCAGTGTTCAATGGGCTACCATCAATGTGGTAATTAGTGGGAACTGAGTTTTTCCCAAAGGGAAGATTGTGTCATCTAGCCTTTATTATCAACAGAAAGGCAGATGTCCTTACATTCTCTGTTGCAGTATTCTTAACATATGGGATTCCCTGCCGTGAAAGCCCATATGTCCAGCCACTCTGCCAAAGACTCCTGTTGCCTTTAAAGGTACGCCGAACATCACCCAAATGCTCCTTGCACAGTGTAGGGCATAAAGGTGACATACAGGCCTACCATAGTCAGAAATTCTTTGTCTCCAGTCTGAATGTATTTTTTAACCATTGGTCTGTTTATCTGCATCTGTTTTCTGCCAGATGAATGCGTTTTCATTCTCCAGTGACTACCTATGCCTGTTTGCCGACTTCTTGCAGTTGCAGATAAGTGCCCTGTTGGGGTTTTTTTTTGTTTTTTCTTGTCTTGTTTTGTGCTCCTTGGGGATAATGTCATCCAGGAAGGGTAAATACAAGTGTGGGAGATAGATTCCCCCTAAAGTCCACCACAATAAGTGTCTTTTTTGTCTAGGTGCTTCTCATGACCATATGTCTTGTTCTATTTGCCAGGCGTTCATTCGGAAAACCCCTCACAGTACACTTTCTCCCCTTTCCATGTATCTTGAGAACCAGCATCTTAAGCTTCTTGCTAAAGATACAATAAAAGGAATCTCATACCCCAAGGGTCAGCTATTAGGGAAGAAGAAAGTGAAAAAGGTACGAATGGAATATTCCTCTGTCCAGCCTCTACCAGGTGTTTCTCCTGAGGTTGTTACAAACCTGGAGGCTTGCCTCTCTGTGTTGTCGGGTTTCTCTGCCACGACCATGTTGGAGGTCAGTGAGGAGCCGGCTGGCAGTACATCCAAAGATGCTTTTCAGGCATCTGTTTCAGATGTTCAGGGGGAACCACAGTTGATTTTTTCAAAGGGGCCTATGAGAGTTCCTCTGTTTTTAGTTGGGAAGAAGTTTCTACTATGGTTCATGACTGTCATCCTGGGTCTGAGCTTTCTCAGTTTTTTGGTAGGGAAGTTCCCTTAAAAAAGAAACAAAAACTTAAATGTGTTTCTTCTGCTCCTAGGGATCCACAAAGTAAGTGGCAGGCCTTTACTCAAAAGCTATTTACTGCTTTAATGTCCTTAAAGCCTCCTCAAGGGGTTTCAGTTCCTGCTCCTCCTTGGTCCTCTACTCCCACTAAAAGGCCTAGACAACAGGATTCTTCAGTGGATGAGATGGATTCTGATGATGAATCCCCGACTTATTCTTCTGAAATTCCTTCTCCTCTGGACTATAGGTCAGAGGAGGAGGAATCTATTAGTCCTGATGTTCCTTTTGAGGAAATTTCCTTTGGGGATACACTCTCTGGGATGATGGAATTTTTTTAAAGTGGGATTGTGCTCAGCTCTCTGATATCCATAAGAGATAATATGAGTTGCTATAGTTGGAATCTGCTAAGCCTGTGGCTATTCCTTCTGTTTTGGTTGCTATACTGGATGCTTTTTCCAATGCCTCTTGTGCATCTAATTCTCTTCCCCCTGCTCGCAAGAAACCTGATCACTTAAGGTGCAGAATGCTATGTATTTTGACACCAGAGGTCAGTATTGTTTTTTCATTACTGATTTCTCAGCTACATTCAGCATAGTAGATCATGCGATCTCAATGGATCATCTGAGAATTTACTCTGGTCCAAATGGAGAGATGAAAAGTCAGCAAGCTAAGGAGAGTAGTAGTGCTGAAATTGAATTCATCCTCAAGTCTTGGTGAGTACCTTCACGAGGTGGACCCTGTTTTTCACAAAATCTCACCAAGGCAACACTGATATATAGACTGTATTTATATAGCATATATCATGGGCAGAAGTAAGTTGAAAACAAAAAAAAGATAGCTGGGTGCACAAGACCCAGGATAAAAAAGTGTCCAATCCTGGTAGGTGCACTGGTGCCAGGACTGTAAAAAAATGACAGTGTAGAATCCTCAAAATATGGAAACATGCCTACAATAGGGCCAAGCCTGGGGGAGGATGGCCCCCCTGTTGTAGAAGGAAGTAGCAGTCCACAAAAATCACAAAAATTGATTGGCCAAAGAAGAGCCGTAAAGACGATAGAGTGGACTATTGAGGATAAGAAGGAAATTATGTATTGTTATGTTACTATTATGTAAAAAGCCCAGAATTTTCAGACACAAGATATACAAAACAATTAAGAGGGAATTTAGAGGGAAAAAAAAATACTTCCGCAGGAAAAACTGTCAGAAGCTTCAAATAAAAATTTGCATTCATTAATACAACAGATTTTTGAAAAACAGCATATAGATCAAGAAACTTTGATCTGTTTGGAAAAAGAAGCATCTGAGGAAGTGCGAAAATATAAACAACAAAACCTAGAGATATTTGAAAAATATAAAAAAGAAACATGGACATGGGAAAGAAAGCGAGATTTGATATGGTGCAATATTTATGCAAAGGAGAAAGGAAAATTAACTAATATAGAGAAGGCAGTCTCAAAGATATCTGAAGAGAAATACAGGCAAAGGCATCCAGATATGGAAAATTTCACAATAAAAAAAATAATATCACAAAGATGTAATGTGGAAAAGAAGAGCAGTACTGCAGAAGTTGAGCTAAGAGATGAGTTGCTTGATTCAATGGACATGGATAGATATATTAAGATCAATGAGAGGAATAGACTGCAGACGGTCAATAAAAAACAAAATGTAAGAAGTCTGATAAAACAAATGAATGCAGTAATTAGATCTGTCCATAGAGATCAATGTGATATAAAGTACAGTTGTGTACACTTACCATAAGTGTAGATGTTTGAGTATATTCACTGTTGCAATCATCACATTTGGGTTATCCCTGACAGGGTAGCCCTCGGCCAGCCCAAATACCAGAGGCGTAGTATTTCTGTGTCAGTAGCTGTCGCTTCAGGACTGACGTCAGGTCATCAGTAGTATGAAGTAATGCAGCCGATGCCATTACATCAGTTTTTCTTGCCCTAACCTGTCAGGAGCTTCCAAGTGGGAGCCAGGTTCTGTTAGAACCCCACCAGCAGAAAGTAAATACCAAAATGTCCCTGTAAGGGAAGAGAAGAAAGAAGAGGAGGATGAAGGGAGGGTAACTAGGACTGCAACAGTGAATACACTCAAACATCTACATTTATGTTACGTGTACACAACTGTACTATGTTCTTCATGTTTCACTGTTGCAGTCATCACATTTGGGTAGATTCCCAAAGCTGAGGAAATGGGTGGAGGCAGTCAAGGAAACTAGGGGCTGGCTAGGATGCCCTGCAAGACTGCAGAGGCAAACCCTGCCCTGGATTTGGAGAAGATAGGCAGGTGGTAATGTTTGGTAAAGGTGTGAACAGATGTCCAGGTGGC
The DNA here is from genome assembly GCF_019279795.1 of Protopterus annectens. Lineage (NCBI taxonomy): Eukaryota > Metazoa > Chordata > Ceratodontiformes > Protopteridae > Protopterus > Protopterus annectens. The sequence continues at coordinate 722,068,892 of NC_056749.1, read as the reverse complement.
AGCCTTCAGGATGTCCCTGGTGGAGAATCCTTTGAGGAAAGCTGCAGAGGTGGAGGCTGCTCTGGTGGAGTGAGTCCTGACCCCCTTGGGGGGAGGTTTTCCATGTTGCTTGTAGCAGAAATGGATGCAGTGTGCTATCCATTTGGAAATGGTTTGTTTGGAGATGGCTTTGCCCTCTGCCCCTGCAGCAAAGCTAACCAGCAATTGATCAGACTTTCTGATTGATTTAGTCCTGTCTAGATAGAATCTGAACTGTCTGTGCACATCTAGAAGGTACAGGATCCTTTCCCCTTGTTCTGTGGGTTAGGGAAAAAGGCGGGCAAATGAATGGATTGGTTGAGAGTCACACTGCACACCATTTTGGGCATGAAGGATGGGTTAGTCCTGAGGGATACCCTGTCAGCATGGAAGATGATGAAGGGTTCCACAGCCATGAGTGCTTGCAGCTCGGAGACCCTTCTGGCTGAAGTGATGGCCAGAAGGAAAGCTGTCTTCCAGGAGAGAAATTTTAGCTCTGCTGAAGATGCTGGTTCAAAGGGGGGCAGGGTGAGCTTTTCCAACACAAAGTTGAGGTCCCAAGCTGGGGTTGGTGCTTTTTCTGGGTGGCCTCAAGTTGCTAGCCCCTTTTAGGAATTGTTTGATCAGAGGGTGTGAGAAAAGGGGCTGCTCAGTGGGGAAATGAGCAGAGATAGCAGAGGCGTGAAGTTTAATAGAGGAAAAAGAGAGACCACTGTGTAGCAGGTCAGCTAAGTAATTCAGGATGAGAGGGAGGGAGGGCTGTACCGTATTGGCTCCCTTAGCCCGAATCCAGGTGCAGGACCTTTTCCATTTGTCAGCATCAGACTTTCTAGTGCTAGGGCATCTGGTCTCACGTATAGCATCTAGAACCTGTTTACTGAGGTTGGCAGATTGATAGGGGGTTAGGGAATAAGCCAAGCTGCCAAATTGAGGGTCTGCAATTGGGGATGCATGAATTCTCCTTCCTTTTGGGTCAGGAGGGTTGGAATCTGAGAGAGATGTCATGGTGGCAGTGGGGACAGGCTGCGCGGCAATGGGTACCAGTGCTGATGAGGCCAGTCTGGAGCAATAAGAATTGTCCTTGGTTTTTCCTCCTTTATTTTGAGCAGTACCCTGGGGATGAGAGGTAGTGGAGGAAAGGCATAGGCCGATAGAGTGACCCAGGGGAAGGACAGGGCATCCACTTTCCAAGCCATGCAGTGATGCTCCCTGGTGCAGAACTTGCTGAGCTGATGGTTGGTGTGGTCGGCAAAGTGGTTGACCTTCGGGGTGCCCCATTTCTCAGCTATTAGGGTGAAGGTTCTTCTGTCGAGCTGCCCACTCGTGTGGGTCCAGAAGATTTCTGCTTAAGTGGTCTGCCAGAGAGTTTAGAGAACCTGGCAGGAATTGTGCTAACAGGTGGAGCTGCATGGTAGAGGCAGTGTGCCAAAGGGTCATGGCCAGCCTGCATAGAGGGTAGGAGTGAGTCACTCTCTGGTTGTTGATATGCCACATCACAGTGGTGTTGTCTGTTTTGATTAGGAGAACCCCTGAGGAGAGAAGGGACTTGAAAGCTGTCAAGACGTGCTGGACACCTATCATCTCTTTTTGGTTGATGTGCAGATGGATTTGCTGTGAGCTCCATTAGCCCTGTATGCACCTGCCATCCAGGTGTGCACCCCAGGCATAGTCTGATGCATCTGTGGTGAGGGTCTGGGTGGCGGGGGTGGTGAGAAAGGTAGTCCCTTGTTGTGGGAGCATGTTGTTGCCCACCAAAGAAAATCTTTTCTGAGGCAAGGTATCATGGGTATAAGAGTCTCCAGGTCTTGAGAGTGTTGACACTAAAGGCTTTTTAGGTACCACTGAAGTTTCCTCATATGCAGTCTGGCATATGGAATGAGTAGAATGCAAGATGCCATGAACCCCAGAGCTTGCAAGATTTTTCTTGCAGATAACTGGGGTCTGGTGGCTAGTTGAGAGAAGTAGGTTGTCAGGAAAGTTTGTTTTTCTGGTGTAAGAATGCCATCTGGGATGCTGTGTCCAGGCTTGCTCCCAGGAATATAATTCTTTGGGTGGGTACTTGTTTGGATTTCTTTTTGATGATTGTGTACCCTAGGGAGGTTAGTAGGGACTTTACAAAGGTCAGGTGCTTGAGCAGCTTTTCCTGGCTGTCTGCCTGAATTAGGCATTTGTCTAAGTATGGATAAATCTGGATATTCCTTTTTCTGCAAAAGGCAATGGCCGGAGCCAGACATTTTGTGAAAACTCTTGGAGCAGTAGATAAGCCAAAGGGAAGTGCAGAGAACTGAAAGTGCAGATATCCGGCCCTGAAACAGAGATATTTCCTGCATGATTCCATGATAGGAATGTGGAGGTAGGCCTCTTTTAGGTCTAGGGTGGCTAGCCAAGCATCCTTGGAGACCATGGGTAGCATCTGCTGGAGGGTGAGCATTGTGAATTTTAGTATCACCAGGAAGGCGTTTAGAATGGATAGATCGAGGATGGGGTGCCAGGTGCCCTCTTTTCTGGGTACCAAAAAAAGTCTGGAGTAGAAACCTTGGGCTTTCTGTTCTGCAGGAACGTGCTCTATTGCCCTCATGGAGAGCAGGGAAAGGATTTGATTTTGTGCCTCTGCCCACTGATTTGGAGGTAGATCTGGAAACCCTTTTGGAGTTGGAAGGGTGTGGAAAGAAAACTTGTATCCCTGGGACACTATGTTGAGAACCCAGCAGTCATTGGTAATGGTGGCCCAGGTGCTTGCATGAAAGGAGAGTTTTCCTCCTAGGGGTAAGTGAATGTGGGCAGAGGGAGGGGGTGGGGGAGGAGAGTCATTGTAAGTTTTTACCAGAAGGGGGTGGCGTAGAACTCCCTGTTTTTGAAATGGAGGAAGTCCACTGTTTAGATCTCTGCATTCCCTGTGGCTGCTGTCTGGGGGGTCTACTTCCATAGGGTCTGGGCTGAACTGACCTGGTGGGAGCAGGAAAGGACCAGTGCTTGGAGGGGCAATGCTGGCTGTACCTGTATGAAATCCTTAACTGTCTGCATAGATTTTGCTTTTTCTTCCATCTTTTTTGGGAGGATGGCCTAATGGTTAAGGTGTTTGCCTTACAAACACAAGGTGCAAGGTTTGAGTCTCACAAGGGATAATTGGCTAGGCTTCCAATGGCTCGCAAGGGCAGTTAGCCTGGTATGAACCTGTTTTAAGACCTCTTCTGCCTTTGTGCCAAATAAGTTGTCTTTGTGCAAGGGGGAATCCACAATTTAGATTTAACATGGTCTGGCAAGGGATGTTCCTTAAGCCATGCATGCCTTCTAAGGACAGAACCGGTGACTGCCGCCCTGCAAGAAGCTACTAGGGCATCAAAACCACAGTGCAAGGTGTGTTTAGTTTCTTGATTTGCAGAATGCAATAACTCTTGTAACTTTTTAGATTCTGCACAAGCACGAAAGGAAGACATTTTTTTGTTTGGGGAGTTCCAGGGTATGGTGCTGAAATTTTAGCATATGGAAATGGCAATTTAGTGCTCTGATAGCAAGAGTAGCAGAGGTATATACTTTTTTACCCCATCTATCTAGTGCTCGGGAATCTCTATCTGAGGAGGTGGGATTCTTAGCAGAGGTTGCTTTAATTCCTTTAGGTCCTTGAGAAATTACCTCAGGGTCAGCAGTAGGATTTTCAAAAAGAAATTTGTGTGAGTCAGGGACTAGGGTGTCAGGAGTCAAACTGGATTCCAGGAAAACATCCTCCACAACATCCAGGACTGGGGGAATGGCCAGGGGCTGTGCTGTGGAAGATCTAAGAATTCCCTGAGTCTCTTTTTAGACTGAGGGTAGTCCTGACATTCCCATTTGAAATGCTCCCTTAAGGCATGAAGAGTTTCCCCAAAGGAAACGTCCTCTGGGGAGAGGCTGGAGGAATGGAATCCTCTGCATCAGAATCCTCATAAGCAGAGAGGGGTTGCATGATTTCATATTCAGATACATCAGAGTCATCAGACTCCTGTTCAAACAAAACTACTGGGGACAGATCTCTTTTTCTTTTAGAAGGGGTAGCTTGGTTTCGCCTGATCAGCATGATAAGGTCTTACACCATTTTGAACATTTTAGACTAAGGGAAGGAAGCAGGTGTCTGAGACTGGGTCATCAGTTTCTTGGGTGTGGTTCATACCCTTGGCCTAAGAAACTTGTCAGTTTTCGAAAGAATGGTAGATGCGAAAGAAGTCGGTTTGTGTTGAGAATCAGTAGTGGGAAGGACTTTTTCAAAAGCTGGTGCCTGCTCAGCGGCTCCAGTCCCAACCAAGGGAGAGACAACTGCAGGATCCTTAACTGAAGAAGAGTTTTGTGGCATACCGGACTCCGAAAGGGTTTTGGTAGCGGCCTGCGAATCCACAGAAGCGGGCATCAGGGTCTGCGAAAGCACCTCAATGAGGACCATAGAACTGATGACTAGCTTAACGGAAGCATCATCGGCAGGTTTGGACCTGTGCCATGTGTCTCTGTCTTTATTTTTACGTTTTTTTGGAAGATCTGCTCTTGGATGGCTTACCGACGCCATATCAGAATTTGAGGACTGCAAGTGAAAATATCTAGCTACAATAAGGGCCCCTATGATGTATATTCCTGGCATTGAACAAAGCACAGAAGCGACAGCAGGGGACATCGTGGTCTGGGCCTAAGCAAGTGACGCAGTAAGAATGAAAGTCTCGTGTGGTATTTGCTTTCCACAGGTGAAACAATTGTTAATTTTTCCGACATCGGTTAGTGCAAGAAAAAAGGTTCCCAATGGGGTACTTAGCTTTAGAGGACTTCAGCTTCAATTCATATGTCAAAACTCGGGTAGCAGCCAACCGGCACTCATGCAAACTGCTTCTGCTTCGGGCTCCGCGGCAAGAAAGACTGATGTGATGGCGTCGGCAGCCTTACTTTATACTACTGATGACCTGATGTCAGTCCTGAAGTGACAACAACCAATGCAGAAATACTATGCTTCTGGTATTTGGGCCGGCCGAGGGCTACCCTGGCAGGTATAACCCAAATGTGATGACTGCAACAGTGAAACACGAAGAACATCGGAAGTAAACAGGATATTCTACTGTGCTGCTAAATTAATAACTGATAAAGTTCTACCACAAGATCACAGGGTAGTGAGGGAAAGGAAGGGGAGGAATCGAATACCATCATGGAAGTATCAAATACAGAAAACTATAAAGCAATTAAGACAAGAAGTGTCATTATTAGAAGATTATAGAAGAGGGAATAGATCAACAAAAATACTAAGAAAGATAGATGTGATCAAAGCAATGGACAGTATTAGAACAGACCAGGATCTATCATGCACTATCGCAAATAAACTAAAATTTCAGCACAGGTGGAAAAACTTGGAAGATACACAGATAAATATAAAGGTAAAGTACAAAATAAGCAATTTATTGATGACCCAAAAAGGTTTTATAGAGAATTGGGAAATAAGGTAAAAGGAATTGAAAGACCGCCAAAAAAAGAAGAAATAGATACATTTTGGAGAAGTATCTGTGAAGATCCTGTGGAACATAACAAAGATGCTAAATGGATAGAAGAAGTAAAAAAAAGAATAAGAAGTTTAAAGGTACAGGATATTAAATTGGATGGAGTAACAGCTAGAGATATTAAAACAAAGTTAAGAAAAGCCTCTAATTGGAAAACCCCTGGCCCAGATGCAGTACCTAACTTTTGGTTAAAAGTATTAACATCTTTGCACAAAGATTTAGCCATGAGTAAGAACTATTTATATGCACACCCTGAACAGACACCAAGCTGGCTAACAACAGGCAAAACAATGCTCTTACTTAAGAGTGAACCTGCAAGCTACCCTAAAAATTATAAATCAATAACTTGCCTTCTGACGACATACAAACTATACATGGGGATTGACGCAGACATAGTTTATAGTCATTTAGAAGAAAACTCAATTATGGCAGTAGAACAAAAGGACAATAAAAGAAAGTCATATGGAACAAAGGATCACTTGTTATATAAAGTTATAGTGGAGAACTGTAAAAAGCAGATGAATCTAGGTATGGCATGGATTGACTACAAAAATGCATTTGATAGTATCCCACATTCATGGATAAAAGAGTGCTTAAAATGTATAAGATACACCCTACACTGATTGAGTACATTACAGTAACCATGAAACAATGGCAGACCATTTTGCAATTAAGCCATGATAAAGGACAGATTATTATCCCAGGGATAAAAATTCAAAGGGGGATTGTGAAGATTGGGGAAAGATGGAAGAAGGCTGCCAGCCTAGTCAAATAGAATTTGAAACATAATTCTATCATTTGTATAAATAAATGTAAAATACAGGCTTGTGTTCTTAAATGAAAGAAAATACTATAAAATGTGAACTTCAAGATTGTAGCAACATTGTCATCTGCTGTAAGGAAAACTAAGCCAAGCATTTCAAATGTTCTTTGAAGTAAAATTATCTAAATAGTGGTGCCAAAGTGGCTGGCTGAACACATTCTTTCTATTGTCTTAACTTAAGGAATAATTGCTAGAGTGTACATGTGAAATATCTTTTATTGTTGTAGTTTCCTGAGCAGGTGTTAGATTGCTAAATAATGCAGTTTGTTGGCCTGGGAACTCCAGACTAAGTGTCAAAATGATGTAATGTGTATACTGGGAAAACCTAAGTGTCAAAATGATGTAATTTGGGAGGGCCTAGCAAAAATGTTTGTTAGTGAGTTTAAAAACTATTCTTCAGAGAGAGACTGGGAGCATTTTGATCTTCATATCAAACTTATCAGCACTCTGCCTGTTGTCTTATGTAAGTAGTGTCTTAGAAATATGTTTTCTTGTAGTAACAGCTAGGAATTTAGAAGAAAGTTAGACAACTGTTTTTCTGTTATACCAGAACTTTCCTACTGTATTGTTTTAAGTTTATGTGTGATCTCTGAACTCTTAGATATCACTATGGTGTAGTAGTATTGTCTTGTGTTTTAATTATTTATTATTAAATATTTTTAAAACCTTTACCTGTGGCTGGTTTGTGTAGAGATAAGTAAGCTCTAGAGTACATTGCATATTTATAGAGTTTATTGTAATAAGCCACTCTAATAAGCCTTAGACTGAATAGTCACATTACCAATCGGATAATAATATTGCACAGTAATAATTGGACACCCTTTTAAGGGCCTTTGGATAGCTGATAAGTATTAGCTGGTGGTGGCAGAAATTACTACCATATAGTCTGGGTAAAGGGGCACAGCTGGAGAATCTGTGTCAGCCTTTCCCAGGAGTGTCTGTGAAGTTGTATAAATACTTATCTCAAAGTGTGTGTGGTGTGTCAGCTACCTGGGCAGGGACACAAAGCACTGGTGAGACAGAGAGGGAACTAAAGGTTAGCGTGCCAGCTAGGCTGAGATCTGGACTCTATAGCTGTGCCAGTGTGGAGTCTTATTGGGGACCTGGACAGCAAGGGAGCAACCAGCTCCAGACTGACTGTGATCTCTGTGTGCACTTAAGGGAAATTCTACTTTACTGTGTGTATTTGTTATCCTTTCCTCTATATGAGATGCCCTCCCTGGTGTTAGCGGTGAGGATTGAGACTCCTTGATTGCTGGCCAGGGCACGGCAATCACAGGGATATTCCAGGGTGACTCTCTGTCACCACTGCTATTCTGCCTTGCCCTTAATCCATTAAGCTGTTTACTCAATAGTTTAGGCCATGGCTACAAATTGGCTCATAGAAAACAACAAAGTCTAATGACTTCTCACCTTCTCTTTGTCAATGATTTAAAACTATATAGCTCATCAGATAAGGAACTGAAAGCACAGGTTGTCAAAACTTTTTCTGATGATATTAGAATGTCATTTGGTCTTGATAAATGTGCAAAAGCAACCTTTAAAGCAGGAAAACTGCAGCACCAGGAAAACAACAGTTTGGGAGAAGAATGTGATATAAAAGAACTTGAGCAAGATGGAGTGTATAAATACTTGGTGAATTGATGAAGGATCAACAATGAAACATGAACAAATGCGAATAAAACTCAGTAAGGAATACTTTAGAAGACTTAAATGAATCCTGAGAACAGCATTGACATCTAGGAACAAGATCCAAGCTATAAATCAATTTGCTTTTCCTGTCCTATCGTACAGTTTTGGAGTGATTGACTGGCCCCAAAAAGTGTTGGATAGGTTAGATATTAAAACAAGAAGGATGCTTCATGTTCACCAAATGATTTATAAAAATCAGTGTATACCAAGATTATATTTTTCCCATTCTGAAGGAGGGATGGGCCTCCTTGAAATTGATTACATGTATAGATCTGCAATCACGGGGACTCCACACATATCTACTGACCTCACAAGATCTTAACATAGTGAAAGTCTTGAAACATGAGAAGAATAAATCTAAGAAAACTTTTCTGCTTAATCTAGCAGAAGCATATCGATGTCAAGCAGGAATGGAAATCAAACCAGAAGTAGATTAAAACTAGGCTGCAAACAAATGTGCCAAAAAACAAAAGAAAGAATATAAGGTGAAGGACCAGATGAGAAGGCAAGAAATGCAGAAAAACAATATAGTTGCAAGTATAGAAACTTCTGGAAGAGCCTCATGTTGATCAACAATGAATGCAGGAATGATTAAGGAGAGGTGAATTCAAACCAATAAATGAAAGGTTAATATTGTCAGCCCAAAATAGTGGGCTATGTACATGCTGGATTACAAAGTCCATTGAACATATGGGAGTAACAGACAAATGTAGGTTTTGTAAAACCGAACTGGAAACAGTCACATACCTTGTTGCTGGTTGCGCCACACTACTGGCAGAAGGACTGTATATTGAAAGGCATAATAATGTGGCGAGACTGTTGCACTGGGGATTGTGCAAACATTATGGTATCAAAGTGGCTGAAAAACACTGAAAACATGAGCCACAAAGCATCATAGAAAATAATGAAGTTGATATCACATGGGATCACCCATTACCAACAGTTCAAAAGACAGATGCTAGAAAACCAGATATAGTGGTCCAAGAAAAGAAGACAAAAGTAGCATTGATCATTGAAATTGCCACACCCAGTGACTGTAGTGTCTTGCGTACAGAGTGACACAAAGTCATAAAATACCAGGATCTGCAGGTAGAAACAAGAGCCATGTGGAAGAAAGATACCCAGACAGTTCCAATAGTAGTAAGAGCAATCGGTCTTATAAAAAAATAATTTATAGTCGTATTTAGATAGGTTACCAATCCATGTAACCCCATACGAATTGCAGGATGAGTCATTACTGGGCACACTGCGGGTGCTGCAAAGAGCACTACTGGTTGACATCAAAGATTGAAACAATACTAATTTCATGAAATATAATCATACTTTGACTTAGGAATGGAGTCCATTCCCGTCATGGTATTAGAAATCCAAAAGACCTGGAGAAATTAAAAAAGACAGAGACGTTTTTTTTCTTAGTTTGTTTGTCTCTTTCCTTGCCTGTAGGGTACACTCAGACATTGATTTGTGCATTAGTTTTTATGACAATTACCCTTTATGTTATGGAGTCCCCATTCTATTTTGGACCCCATCTATTCATGTTGTATAAGATTATTAATTTTCAAGATGACCTTTAGGGAAGGGGATTGGATATCATTCATATGCAGATGACACTCAGTGAACCTCTCCTTCTGTTAGGAGCACACATTTTCCTTATTGTCATTTGAAGAAAGCATACATTTTTCAACTAATGAGACTTAGTCATGTTTTGTTTACTGATATTTTTTAGAGGTGTGATGTCCCCACTCTGGGCCAGTAATCAAGGAGTCTAAATCCTCACCACTGACATTAGAGAGGGATGTTCACTTGAAATACAAATGGATACACTTAGTATTTCCCGATGCAGACCTCTCTGTATCAAGCAGAATTTCCCTTAAGAGCACACAGGGAACATAGTCAGCCTGGAGTCTGAATTTTTTTATATCTATCTCCCTCTATGGCCTCAATAAGGCTCCCCACTAGCACAGCTAAAGGGTTAAGTCCTCAGCTGAGTGTCCAACCTGCTCCAAGTAGCTGATACACACAGACTGTGAGATTTGATTTTCACACACACACAGATACACACACACACACACACACACACACACACACACACACACACACACACACACACACACACACACACCTGGGAAAGAGATATCACTGCCACCAGACACTACAAAGCCAGCTACCCAAGGCTCTTGCAAGGGTACCCAATTAAACTGAGTGAAATTAATTTTAATACAAATGGTAATGCTGACCAAACAGCCAGGCTTCAGGAGTGGCCACAGTGTCACCAATCGATAGAAGTACTCTCAAAGGTTAAAATATTCTCAAAAGGAACAACCACAATGAAAAGTTTAAATATATTTAATAATAAATAATAAAACAACATGAAAATATGAAATATCTATTTACAGTAAACACCAGAGTTTCAGTCATAGGATATATTAAGAGTAACCCAGCTGTAAAGATTCACACAATTACAGAAAAACAATACATAACTATTCTCATTATATTTTCCTAACTAGTCTAGAGAATTACTCTTCCTACTCACTTAATAGAGGAAGGCAAGATGAGGTAGGTGAGGGATCCTCCTATGTCAGGTTCCAAGAAACAGACTGCCCTGAGACATCTGTCTCACCTAATGCTAAATATTATTTCTGTACAGAATGACATCACATACATCTGGTCATCTGACTTCTGGTTCTCATGCAAACCCCCCCCCCTCATAGCTAGAAACTACCAGGACTTAGCACCTACATGTCAATAATACACACACAAGAGCATTGTTTACATCTGGTGCAGCTTCTGGAAGTCATAAAACAATTACAAACTTCTACTCTTCCTACAGAGACTAACAAAACATGCTTCCTACAGACATTGTGTCTCTAGCTTCATTCAAAACTGTGAGATAAAATATTTATGGCCTAGGTCCAGTATTTTAATTTCTTACTATTTTCCAAAGTTAGCTGGAACTGAGCTTAACCTTTTCCCTTCCATTATCCTCTGTTAATATACATATATATTTAATTCAATTACAATACAGTCAGGGCCACTGTTGGTACATTTTTAACACACGCAACTTTACAAATCCATTTTCAACACAAGAATCTGTACAAATCAGTTTGATATTCAAATTGCATATAATTCTTTACTAAATTCCAGCTAGTTTTGCTGGCATATGTTACACATCCAGTGGTTTACTTCTCCTGGCATAGCTGGCAATAACTCACATTATCACACCTCTCTCCCCCCCTTTGAAGCTAGTTTTTCAAGTGACCCTTGAGAAACATTGCTTGAGAGGAAGTAGCCTATCTGCTAATACATTAACCCATATCCTGTCTTGAGAGCCCATCTGCATTAGTATTGTTAACCCCACTATGTTGCTGCACTGTCGTATCATATGCCTGCAACCCTAAGCTCCACCTTTAGTAACTTAGCATTTTGCTGGCTGGCTCGATGTAGCCAATGTTAAGGGATTGTGGTCTGTAACTACACTGAATTTCCTTCTATACAGATAGGGTTGAAGTTTTGCAGTGCCCATACTATGGCTAGACATTATTTTTCTACTGCTGCATAACATTCCTACCTAGGCTGGAGTCTGCAGCTGAGCTATACCACTGGGTACTCTTCTCCCTCTGAGGAAACCTGGCTGAGTACAGCCTCCACCCCATGGTTCAAAACATCCACCTGCACAACAAATTATTTTCTGTAATCTGGACTGGCTAACATAGGAGGTACTCCCAAAGCCTATTTAAGCTTTTGGAATGCATGCTCACAGGCTGGGCTCTACAATACCTTATCTGGCCTGTTTTCCCCATCAGGTCTGTCAGGGGAGTAGCTATTGTACTATAATTGGGAACAACCTTTCTACAGTACCCCGCTGTCCCCAAAAATGCCCTCACTTGCTTTTTAGTAACAGGGGCAGGCCATGCCTGAATGGATTCCACTTTGGCAGGTTCTGTCTTTATCTTACCACTCCCCACTTTATGTTCCAGGTAGGAGACTTCTGCCATACCCACTTGACACTTACTGGGCTTAATGGTCAACCCTGCCCTTTGCAGTCTGCCCATGACCTCCCTGACATGCTGAAGGTACTCATGCCAGGAATGGCTGTAAAAGGCAATATCATCCAGGTAAGCAAGGGCATAAACTCCTGGTCCTGCTAGGATATGATCTACCAACCTCTGGAATGTTGCTGGGGTATTTTTCATCCCAAAGGGCATCTTTGTGAACTTGTATAATCCGAAAGGAGTCACAAATGTTGACTTCTGTCTAGCGGTGGGAGTCATTGCACCTGACAATAGCCCTTGGCCAGATCAATAGTGGTAAGATACTTATCCCCACCCAGCTGCTCTAAGGCTTCGTCTGCCCTAGGCATGGGGTAAGCATCTGACTGTGTGTGACTATTTAGTTTGCTGTAGTCCACAGAGAAACTGGGGCTACCATATTTCTTTGGTAACAGCACCACTGGTGAGGCCCAGTGATTGCTGGACTCCTGGATTACCCCCATTTCCAACATTTCCTATATTTCTTCCCTCCAATAAGGGGCCTGCTTAATAGGCCCTGCTTAATAGGTCTTTGGAGTCCTGTATCCACATGGTGCTGCACCAGGTGGGTGCACCCAGGTTTCCCAGTGAACCATTCCACAAACTCCTGTAACACTGCTTGGATTTCTTGAACCTAGGTAGGGGATAGCTACTGTGACATTGCTACCCTTTCCACAGATGTGCCAGTCCAAACCTCACTGAGGATATGAGAGACCAGATACCCCTCAGACTCCTCCTACCATGCACTGCAAATACTCAGCACCAGGGCCTCCTTATCATGGTGAGGTTTCATCATCTTACAATTATACAATTTGTGTCCTTGCTTATTACATAGCAGTTTTACCATGTAGTTAACATCATTGACCTTCCTTACCACTTTGAAGGGTCTCTTCCAAGCTGCCTGCAGCTTATTGTGTCTGACAGGAATGAGAACCATAACCTGCTGTCCTACAGCATACTCTTGGGCTTCAGCATTTCTCTCATACCAGACCTTTTTCAGCTGTTGCGCTCCTGCAGGTTTTCCTGGGCTAAGCCCATGAACTCCCTAAGCCTTGTTCTGAGATTTAGGACATATGCCACAACAAATTCCTTGTGGAAGTCACACTTGGCCTCCCATTCATCACAAATCAAATCTAAAGGCCCCCTCACCCTATAACCATACAGCAATTCATAGGGTGAAAAACCGGTGGATTCCTGGGGTACCTCTCTGTATATAAACAGCAGACAGAGCAAATATTTCCCCACTCTCTCTTAAACTGGTCTGCAAATGCCCATAGCATCATCTTTAGTGTAGAGTTTAACCTCTCCATAAGGCCATTTGTCTGGGGATAGTAGGGGAAGCTCTTTAGGTGCTTCACCCCACAGAGCTTTCAGAGACAAGCCAGTGAGTCTGACATAAAATTGGCACCTCTGTCAGTCAGTATTTCTCTTGGGAAAACTACCCTGCTGAAAATCTCTAACAAAGCATTTCCCACCTTCTCTGCCTCAATGGAGGACAGGGCCACTGCCTCAGGGTATCTAGTAACATAATCTACTAACACCAGGATATACTTTTTCCCTGTAGAACTTGGGGTACTCAGAGGCCCCACAATATCCATAGCTACCCTCTGAAACAGCTCCTCAATCACATGCAAAGGCATCAAAGGAGATTTTACCTTGTCTTCTGCCTTGCCTACTTTTTGGCACTGCTCACAGGTACTGCAGTACCCTGTTACATCCCTTACAATACCAGGCCAACAAAAGTTCAGCATGATACATCTCTTGGTGCACTTTATGCCTATATGACCCGCAAAAGGAATGTCATGGGCTATGGCTAGAAATGCCAGATGGTAGACTCTCGGCTGTATTATCTCACTCTCTAGCCCTCCCTCAGGCCTCCACTCTCTATACAGTAACCCTTTGTACAAGTATAGAAATTCCCCCTTTCCTTGAGAATCAAGTGCCTCCTCAAGCCTTGTAATGTAGGGTCTGAGAGCTAAGTCTGTCTCCGCTCTACTTTTGCGACTCTTCCCAGCTCCCCTTCCACAGGAAGTCTGGTATCCTCTGACAGCAGTGCCTCACTTTCAGCCTGGCTAATACCACTGGGTCTATATTAGAAAGTCGACCACTTACTTACCCGAATGCCTAAACGTCAACCCGTCTTCATCGAACTGGGAAAACATCGATCGTCCAGAAGAGCGAAAGCAGAAATGTCAAATCGCCATGGTTTCCCTTCTGCGGTACAGCTACGTAAGGTAAGTGTGCGATAGTTACAGACCTTAGGGTTAGGGTGCAGGTTAAGGTAAGTGCATAGATGGTAATGTATGTTAGATTTAGTGTAGGGTTTTGTTAAGTGTATGTGTGTGGATTATTTAGTTTGTTTGGGTTTAGCTTTTTAAGGTAAGTGTGTGATAGTTACGGACCTTAGGGTTAGGGTGCGGGTTAAGTTTAGTGCATACATGGTGGTATATGTAAGATTTAGTGTAAGATTAGAAGTAGGGTTTAGTTTAGGGTTAGAAGTAGGGTTTTGGTTAGTGTATGTATGTGGTTTATTGAATTTGTTTGTGTAGATAGTATGTAGCGGGCAGTGAGGTGGGACAAGTATGAGAGTTCGACCTTTTAAATTTTGCGGTTTAGAGCGTTCGGTGTTTATGCGGTTCGATGACTACGGGTCGACGTTTAGGTATTCGATGAAGTAAGCGGTCGACTTTATAATATAGACCCAATACCACTCACCTCTGCCCTTGCAGTCACTCTTTCCAAGGGAACATTAGTACCTACAAGCAGCTGTGGCTCACCTTCAGGCTCACTGCTACAGGGTAGCTCCCTCCGTGAAATAGCCACCTCACCAGCACTGGCTTCAGGAGTGGTATCTGTCTGGGTCTCCCACAAGCTACCAGACTGTCTCCAAGCCTGACTGAGTGTAACTGCATGCACACAAGGTACTGCATTATCAAAATCATTCCTTATCAGGACATCTGAAGGGATATTTTCAAGCACACCTACTTGCTTACTTCCTTTTCCACCCTCCCATTGAAGGTGAATCCTGATCAAAGGCATTTGGAATGGGTCCCTCCTAAACCTCTGATTGAAATGGACTGCCCAAGCAAGCACTATTCCTCTTTAAACACTGCAGGCTTCAGAATGGTTATGTCAGAGGCTGTGTCTCTCTTAGCAGTTACCTGTTTTCCATCCACTAAGATAGGATATAACCTCTTGTGATAGTTTGGTACCCCTGTTGTCTCCAGACAACTTATCAGTGGCATACTGTTATTCCCACTTGCTAGCTCCCTCACCTTTTGTTCCCCGCCTTGCCTCTGTGTACATCCCTATGATACATGGCGCAACTGATTACATTTAAAACATTTAACTCTTGATCCTGGCCATGTAATTGAACTAGTGGCTTCCCCGGTTACTGATGGACTCTGTTGGGGTGGTTTAGGCTTCCCACCATGTGTTCCTTTATATCCATGTGGAGCACTGGGTATCCCTTTCCTGTGCAGTGATGCACTGCTTGCTAACTAGAGAGCCCCCTTTTTCCCCAGCTCATCTGCAGAGTTAACACTCTGTCTGCCAACCAGATTCTCATATCCTCAGGTAAAGTGCTAAGGGTTTGTTCCCTCACCAAAAATCTGCCAGCCCTTCAAAAGTGCTGACCTGACACTCACTCACCAACCTATGAAAATAAGTGCTTAACTCAGCAATATAATCACACACACTTTCATCTTCCTTACATCTATGCTCACAAAACTTTTTTCTGTAAGCTTCAGGTGCTAACTTAAAACATTCAAGTAAACATTTCTTTACTTTTTCATAGTTTAAGCAATCAATATCAGACAATTTAGAAACAGCAGTTACAGCTTTACCATGGAGTAAGGGGTCAGGAACCATATCGCGAGCCCTTGGTCAACATGATACTGCTTACCTACTATTTCAAATATATGAACACAACTATCAAAATTATCATCCTCTGTAAATTGTGGAAGAAATGTACTGACCTTTATTGCTTCTGGGGTTCAGTTATTACCCTCCCTATTACCTCCATGACCCTGGCATGGTTAGTAATATTCCTCTCATGTTAATGGTGCTTCTCATTTTCTTCATCCTCCAAACACCGCAGTCTCTCTACTGATTCTAATTCCAAATGTTTGGCCTCCAGTTCAAGTCGCTCTGACTCCAGATGTTTTTTTGTAAGTCCTCTGAGGAAAAGATGAACTGTTTCTGAGGGCTAGGAATTTCTGTCACCAGACTGGTTATCCTCCTGGTTGTTTTTCTGAGCTATGACTAAGACTGAAATCATTTCCTCTTTAATCAGGTTGGCATACACCAGTTCTTTGGCTTCAGACACCTTGGCCAGCTTACCATAATCCTCAGCTAGCAATTTGCCTGCTTTCCCTGACTAAACTAAACTAACAAAAAATATATAAATGAATAAATAAAACTGTTGTGAAATGAAACTCTGAGTGTTTACCTTGTGGCTGCTGAGAGGATACACCTTTTTGATAACTACCTACAGGCTACAGAAATTCAAGTAATATCCACACCACTGCTTACCAATACGTGACATTCCCCACTCTGGGCAAGTCATCAAGGAGCCTGAATCCTCACCACTGACACTGGAGAGGGACGTTAACTTGGAATACAAATAGATACACTCAGTATTTCCAGATGCAGACCTCTCTGCATCAAACACAATTTCCCTTAAGCACACACAGGGAACACAGTCAGCCCAGGGTGTGGATTTCTTTATATCTGTCTCCCTCCAGGGCCTCTGTAAGGCTTCCCACTAGCACAGCTAATTAAGACCTCAAGTGAATGTCCAAGCCAAGTCCTCCAGCACCTTCTCTGTGCTTCATGTCTCTGCTTCAAGTATGAGATATGATTTTTACACACACACACACACACACACACACACACACACACACACACACACACACACACACACACACACACACACACACACACACACACACACCAGGAAAAGACTGGTACAGATTTACCTGCTGTGCCCCTTTCTGCCCAGACTATAAGGTAGTTGTTACTACCACCAGACACTGCAAAGCCAGCTACCTAAGGCTTTTGCAAGGGTACCCAAATTAAACGGAGTGAAATTAATATTAATACAAATTGTAATGCGGATCAAACAACCAGGCTTCAGGAGTGGCCACAGTGTCACCAATAGATAGAAGTGCTCTCAAAGGTTAAAATATTCTTGAAAGGACCACCCACAATGAAAAGTTTAAATATATGTAATAATAAATAATAAAACAGCATGAAAATATGAAATATCTGTTTAGAGTATACACCAGAGTTTCAGTCACAGGAAATATTAAAATAACACAGCTGGAAAGATTCACACAGTTACAGAAAAACTAAACTAAACTATTCTTATTATATTTTCCTGACTGATCTAGAGAATTACTGTTCCTACTTAATAGAGCAAGGCAAGATGAGGTAGGTGAGGGATCCTTCTATGTCAGGTTCCAAGAAACAGACTGCCCTGAGACTTCTGTCTCACCTTTTATTAAAACATTATTTCTGTACAGAATTACATCACATACATCTGGTCATCTAACTTCTGGTTCCCATACAACCCCCCATTGCTAAATATTGCCAGGATTTAGCACCTGTATGTCAATAATACACACACACAAGAGCATTGCTCAGAGCTGGTGCAGCTTCTGGAAGTCATAAAACAATTACAAACGTCTACTCCTTCTACAGAGACTAACACACCATGCTTCTTATAGGCGTTGTGTCTCTGGCTTCATTCAACACTGTGAGATAACATCTTTATGGCCTAGGCACAGTAATTTAATTTCTTATTATTTTCCAAAGTCAGCTGGAGCTGAGCTTAACCACTTATCTTCCATTATTCTCTGTTAATATACATATATATATTTAATTCAGTCACAATACAGTCAAGACCCACCGTTGGTACATTTTAAACACAAGCAACTTTACAAATCCATTTTTAACACAAGCATCTGTACGAATCAGTTTGATATTCATATAACATATACTTCTTTACTAAATTCCTACTAGCTGTGCTGGCATATGCTGCACATCCACAATCTTACTTTTTTTGACATAGTTAGCAATACCTCACATCATCACAGGAGGATTCGAGGCTAAATTCTTTTTTTTTTTTGGATTTCTTACCATGTTTCTGAATTTTGGAATTCACTACACCACTGGTTGAATTTTCGATGCATTCATGTGCCATTTCACAGTTCTTGGATTTAATACTGATTATTATTTATTTGCCTTACAATCATTGATGTATTTTAATTCTAAATCTCCTACTATAGTGTTTTGTTTGATGCTTTTAATGCTTTGGTTGATGTTTCTGATTTTATAGTTGTATATTTTCTGTTTCTTTTTTTCTCCCTCTGCTTCTGAGCATTAAGTCTTCCTATGAGACACCCAGCTTACCTCAAAACAAAAGCCCTCCGGTCCATTTCTTCCTTATAGGGTGGGAGTCAGATGCCAGGTTTGGTGACATCATTTATAGTGGGTTTGAGGATTTTTCTGTAAGGGCCTTTTGCACATACCAGTTAAATGTTCTTCCAGGCATGTGTGCAATGGGTAAAGTTCTGGACTGTTGCTATCTTCCACAAATAAAATAAACATGCAAATGACCCTGCTACCTTCTTAAATGAGCACATCATACATGTTTCCTTGGTCAGTACTGGGGAAATAGGTACTTTTTAGTAGCCAAAAACATGCACCCTATCTTTGCCCCCTTTGGTGTAGGTGAATGGGCTCGCCCCTACATTTGTTTCTCCTACCCACAGCAACTCCAGCAGAGATGCCCAAGTCAGTAGTCAAACTCAGGTAACTTGTGTTTTAGTCAGGGCTTTACCCTGTATGCCAAATGAATGATTATGCTGTACACTTTTGTAATGTGTCTAGTATGAATTAAACAAATAATAATCTTTGCAGTGGCAGGAACTGGTCTCTAGTCAATTCTTTGTAAGGCAGCTATACTAAACAGTATACCACCAATGCCACACATTTTGTGTTTTTTAATAGTAATAAGTTTAGGCTTAGCTTTTATAAATACGTTGAACTGAACTTAACTGAATTAAATTCCTGCATTACCTAGGAGGTATTCTAGAAGTGTGACACATTGTCTAATACAGCCAGGCTTTTAAATGTTTGATAATCTGACTGTGAATGTATTTTGACTGCAACACAACCTTACAGATATATAGATACCCTCACAAAGTAAGACATATGCATGTACTTTCTGTTAAAGGTTTACATTGTGATGTGCTGAGCCTTTGATGATTTTTTTTCTGAGTTGCTTATATGTTAAGAAATGTTCCATGTGTATTTAAAGAAGCCAGGTGCAGTCAGTATTCTGTTACTATGTAGATCCAAGAAGCATACCTCTCAACCGTACCAAATTCTTCAATTCCCAATTTTTTTTTTTACGTTTTTTAGTTAGGCTGACATCATCAAGCATTGCCAGCATATCCAGGGGCATGAGTGATGACATTGGCTTCATGAGGCAGTACCTGACTGCCATCTGCCTGGGGCAGAGCCAGGAGTTTCAGACTGTGGGTGTGTCTGTCCAACTCTATGTTGATGTACCTTTTACAAAAACATATTTTTTAGTTTGAAAAGGAAAGCTCTCGCCCCTCCTTTTCATGAAACTTACTGGAGAAAAGTAGTTAGCTAAGTTTTAGGCATTAGAAGGCTTGTGCTAGTAAAACTATGAAAGTGAAGAGTACAGAGAGGTTACCACACATGTTGTATTTGTGTATGTGATAATTTTATGTGGGGTTGTGGGCTGCAAAGAAAACCTAGGAGTCTTAGATGCATTCTATAGCTACTCCTAAATTACACCTTGAAGAAAATCTCTTACCTGTAGTTTTCATTAGCACAACAAGGTGCACAACAAAATTCTTGTGTAGAGGTCTGTCACTGCAAGCTGACTAAAAATAAGTGCATCGGATTCGGCACCAACCCCCTTTTTCTCATAAAAGCCTTTTGGACTTTTTTCATCACAGCAACATTAATCTCACTTGCATCGGCCACAGCCCGAGCTGACTGACAATACATGACATAACCATGTTGTTACCCATCACAGCCACAAAGGCTTGCATTTAGTGCAATAGCAATGCAATTTCTAGAAGTTGCTGGCTAGGATGTGATGAGCTCTCTACTTCTGGCAGGAACACAACTCTCAAATATTCCTTTTAGGGTCTTATTGCAGCTGGTAGGTATTTCTGTTTTGTTTTTTTTTTTTTTTTGATAAGTGAAGACATTTTACTGTTTGCCAAGATGTTAGGTTATGATAACATCCCCAGATGAAAACAGACTGTGGGCCGGTTAAGTTAACTTTCCTTGACTATGTTACTGCTTAGTTAAGTTTTAAATTGGTTTAATATTTGCTAATGCAATATAAGAAAAAGTACTGCGACACAGAACAAAGTTACAGTCCATGTAGTAAAGTAAATAAATGAATAAATATTATATGTATGTATATAGAGTAAAAAAATACAAATGTTAAGCACACCGGGAGGATCAAAGACCAATGATTTTAAGGGAAAACTCTAGGACAGATTACCAGGCATGCATGATGACATTGGCTCCTTCGTGAAGCAGTATCTGACTGCTGTTTGCCTGTTGGATTCAGATGAGATTGGGTTGGAGTTTCAAACTATGGGTGGTAATGTTGGTAGTAGCTGTGTATCTTTCAGGGCCCAGGGAGTGGTATGTATCCTCTGACAAACTACTCTACTGCCATTTTTTTCCTTTTGTGGAAGAAGGGCCATGTTACGTTGAAGGTCGGCTCGAGAAGTTGAAGCTAGAGGAGTTTTTTTTATTAAGTTTTGAGTGCGCATGGAGTTAAGTGCAAAATGGGACTGAGGAATGAACTACTGAATGCAATCTGGCATGCGTTTCCAAGTCCCAGGCACCAGCTGAAACTGTACATTGGAGATTGTAGTTGTAGAATGTAAGGACTGAAATGAGAAGGAAAAATCACTTTGCTAATATTAAGCTTAAATACATTTGTATATTTGGAATCAAAACATTGGAGTAATCGTGTTTAACAAGAAATGATGAACAACTATATTGGTTAATTCTATATGTGGGAGGGGATGATTGCCAGCTGCTGTTGTTTATGTAGAGGCTAGAAAACCAAACCACTTCAAACAAAGCACTTCCTTGATTATGTGTGGATAAGTTTAAAGGTTTCTGCTGGGGTTGTAAAGTTTAGGTACATTTTAAAACACCTGTATAGCTCACTTTTTCCATGTCACTTGCTCTGTTGTAGCCTATTCTGGTACTATTCTTATTGTAGAATGTTTACTTGGGATGTTTAATGTAGTTATTTTTATTTTGTTTCTAGCTTTTGTGACTTGGCAGCCTACTGCGACATTTTAAAGTTTGATGCTGCTTTGGTTTTGTTGGTTTTGGTTTTACAGTTATGAGTTTTTCAGTAGTTAAAATTGTACAATAAGTCGTTAGCAGATACTATAATAACTGCATCGCTTGTTCTGTCCTTTTTAGGATGCGGTAAGTTAACTAGAAGTAACCAGAGTTACAAACGTAACCACTGTGTGCTGGCTATAAAAAACATGACTGGAAGATTAGTAAGTTAAATGTAAAGCAAATATAACAGGATGAGATCTCACTGTCTTGCAAAACTGGGAATCATACCTCTCAATCTCTCAGAGCAAGAAATCTGGATAAAGCCAAAAATAATGGTAGAACAAAGGCTCAAAAATAGGGACAGATTCTAAATATTGGACAGCTGCTAGAATAACAGGTTTTGCATTATTATGTATTTTCTGTGGAATATGAAGTCTGAAATTCAAATGTCTGCCTTTATTTATTATTATTTAGTGACTTCAATCTTCATGTTGGTATCCCACAATTCCATTGGAGTGGGTGGGGTTATATGATCATGTATGCAAATTTTATGTTAATCAGAATCACAATTTTTGGCCAGTTCTACCTACTTTTCATGGGCCTGTGCCCAGATTTTTGATGTTTCCAGGCTGAGAGGTATGCCAAGAAGCCTTTCTCAGAGTTAGTGGCAACATGTTATTCAGCTGACAATCCAAGTTTGCATTACTAGGAAAACTTAAGCATGACTTAGTGAATCTGTTGTATTGCTATGGAAAGGTTGCTCAGTTTTTGTCTGTAGGACTCTTTTTTGGGGGGGGGGTGGTGGTATTAACTGCAGAAGTTTTGCAAACAAGGAATCATCCAATATAGAGTCCTAGAGACTGGAGGAAGGACCTACAACAAGCTTATCCAGATGTGAAGCAGTAATGGACATTTTTTTAACTTCTTACAACCCTGGCTTGTCAGCCTGATAACTACTAATATTAATAATCCTAATTTTTTTCATTCACTCTCTTCAGCCTGAAGAAAAAAAATCTCTTCTCTAGCATTTATTACCTCTTTTCCCCTTCAGCTGTATTTACTCCATGCAACTGCTCAAAACAGACTCCCTCACTGCTTTAGTTGTGTTAAAATGACTGGTATCACTTTTAATGCACCAGCATCTTTCATGTATTGTATACTATTATTATGTCATGAGGTAAGCCTGAATCAGAGGTTACAACATGTAAGGGACTGGCAGTGCTTGCAGTTTACTGAGACATGTCATGGTGCCATCATCCATGGGGTGGGGGGTGAGGCACAATATTCAACTCAGTCTTATTTGGTGTTTGTTCAAAAGAAACTCGGGGACCAGTCAAACATGTCCAGAAGAGTCTTATTAGCTCATAAGAAAAAAAAGAGCAACCAGCCTTATTTTGGTAATCAGAAGAGGAGCCCTTCCTGTATGTTAAGAGTGTACCAGAAAAGCAGGCAGTGCCTTATGGGAAATTAACTTGATGACAATATTTATTGATTTTTTTTTTACTTCAGCCACAAAGTCCTATATTTTGCACTATTTACACTTGTCAGTACGTTTAGAAAATTGATTGTCTAAAGATTTTCCCAAATGTTATCTCTAATCAACTTATCCTTAGATCTATAATCCCCTTTCTTGAATTCATCTTTGCATTAAGACCTACTTAAAATCATATTTCTCAGCAACCTTTTGATATTATGATGGTTCTAGCTTTGCTATACTCTTGTTCGACACACATTTCTCATTTTCAGTCCAGTAAAGCTTCCTACCTCTGAAAACATTCGTTTTCTTACTGTTTTTGTGATCTTTGAAATGTTAAGGGTAAACAAAATGAAGACTTTTCCTAAGAAGAAACAAAAGGCACAAATGAAGGCCTTCTGCTTCCATGACGGGCGGTAAGCTGCAATTTGTTGGGCATTACACCTCTTTCTATTAGCATATATGTCAATTAAATTGGATAGATGGGGGGTGGCATATAACACTCATAATAAGAATGCACTGAGTCTGTGATTAGGTAGTAGTGGAATTTGCTCTTAACAGTGTCCTGCTATGACAACACATGCCATGAAGAAATAAAGGCAGGCTTATGGAAATTTGTCAAACTGTCATGCAGATTTCAAGTTATTAAGAACAATTGCTTCCTTATTGGTAATGGAAATCTAATCACGAAAGTTTGGAAAAAAACTGAAACTACACTGGGGATCTTCTTTGATACCATTGCAGGACTAGGAGCTGATTTCACTAAGGATACTTTGTGCTCTAGAATGTTTGTGGGACTGTTTGGCCAAAATCTGACATCCACACTTCTAGTGGGGAAGCAATTATTTGATGTATGCTACCTGTGACACCTCTTTTCTTATGAGCTTAGGCAGGAACATGCAGCACCATTAGGCACCCTATTCAACCAACGCCTGAGTACTGGCTTTATCCCAGTTGAGTGGAGGACAGCCACTGTCATCCCTTTGCACAAAGGTGAAGAGTCCACCGATCCAGGAAATTATAGACCCATCAGCCTAACTAGCCTGATCTGCAAGGCCGTGGAGTGGGTTATCATGAACCTCATTAACAAGGACAATGGCACCCTCCAAACACTTGGTCCCACACAGTTTGGTTTCATCAAGGGGAGGTCATGCCTGTTAAATTTAAAAAAGAAAGAAAGCTCCTTAACTGCTGAAGGCAACTCAGGTAAGACAAACACAATTCAAGTAATATATCCTAAGTAAGCCACCACGGACTTCAACAACACGCAGTTAAAAAAATGTTTAATCTGATAAAATACAACAACTGGTTCTAAGTTTAAAACAAAAGACAAAAACAAAAAAAAAAAAAAAACAAAAAGAAAAAAATGAAAAGACAAAAAGCACTTTCAGCTATGTAGCCTTCTTCAGTTCGTATGATTCCTTGAGCTATGCTCTGGTGATTTTTAAAACACCTATCACAATGCTGAATCAGGACAGACCTTCATCAACTTCGAATCGCATGACATAACTATAACCAAGCCTCCTCACAGAATCAGCTGATCGTTAAGTACCTATTCTTTAATATAGGCTTAAGGGGAACTATAATATTTAATCCTACGGACTTATGTGCTTGAAGATTTATGATCCATTTAGTTTCACGAGTCTCCGACAGGTTTTTTATGTCTCCTCCTCTCAAATTTGGAATAATGAGCTCTATAGCTTGGAAGTGGAAAGAATGAGTAGGGAAACATTTGACATGATCTGCTAAACTATTTTGGGCATCTAAATGAGATATATCTCTCAGGTGTCTTAGAATGCGATCCTTGAACCTTTGGTCCATTTTCCCTATATAAAAGGCTGAATATAAATGGCAGGTGGCTAAATATACTAGGTGCCATTGATTACATGTTGCAAAAACCTTGAAAAAATATTCCTTGCCATTAACAGGGTGTAGAAAACCTGAAACAAGTTTAATGTACGAGCAGGCTTTACAATTTCCACACTTCTTCATTCCTGTTGTTGTAATGGGAGCTCTTTTCGGGTGACCATCCTTTTTACATAAAAGCCGTTTCAAATTCTTTTTGTTTTTGTAAACAAATCTTGGTTGTTCCCCTATTAGTGTTTTAATTTTCTCATCTTCGAGTAGAAATGGCCAGTACTTCCTAATAATTTTGCATACTTGCTTGTTATCCGAACTATATGTAAGCAAGCAATTCACTTGTTGGAACTGCCTAACTCCCTGGGTTCTGGTCTCCTTTTCAGTGAATGTGGACTCAGAATAGTAAGGACAACTCCTTGTCTTTCTAAGGGTATCAAAATCTATTGACATATTAAGATCTGCATCTTTATAACCCCTTCTGTGCAGATGTTCTTCTAGAAATACACACTCTCCCTTCAAAGTGTCTTCCTCTGTGCATAGTCTGGAGATACGTACTACTTGATTATCCGTAATATTCTTGTAAATATGTCTCGGATGCATACTCTGGAGGTGCAAGTAGTGATTCTGCCATGTATCCTTTCGCTCTATTGCTGTCTGTAAACCTTGTGTACTGTCATATTTGATGTTGACATCTAGAAAGTCAATTTCTTTGTCCGATTATTTGACTGAAAATTTTAAGAACTCTGTGGTGGAGTGTAGGTAGTCAATAAATAAGTACAAATCATTCTCCTGTCCAGTCCATACAATAAAAATATCGTCCACAAAATGCCCATAATACAACAGATAGCTCAGCCATGGGTTGATTGGATTTAATACCTTCTGGCGTTCCCATTGCGCAAGCACTAGATTGGAATAAGTGTTGGCGCATGGGGTGCCCATCACTACCCTCCATGTTTGCAAATAACATTTGTTGCCATAGAAAAAAAATATTATTATGTAGGATAATTTCTAATAAGTAGCAGAGGATGTCATCATTAAACTTCATATCCCGAGCAAGAGCTCTCAATGCATCTATTCCATAACCATGCAGTATGACTGTAAAAAGATTGTTAACATCTAGTGTTACTAGAAGCACCTTGGTTCTGTGTTGCATTTTGCTCATTTTGCCAGACAATTGCTTTAAAAAAGTGCCTGTATCTTTAATTATAGTTTCCATTCTTGGTAGCTGTGACTTGAGTTCATTCTCAACAAACATGGAGAGGGGTTCTGTAACCCATCCTCATCCTGCTACAGTTGGTCTTAATGGTGGATCTTCTGGATTTTTGTGCACTTTTGGCAGACCACTTATAGTTGGAATAACTGGATAGTCAACGCTGAAAAAATCATACAATTCTTGGTCAATTCTATATTCCATGAGAAGTTCATAGATTTGATCATTCACCTGCTTCACCTTTTTCTCCTGCGAGGCTTGTGTTCTAACTTCATAAGTTCGAGTGTCCTGTAACATTGTTAACATCTTCTGTTTGTACCAATCAGCTTTCATCACCACAATAGCATGCCCCTTGTCAGCTGGTTTAAAGACTAAATCCTGCCTTTCTTGTAGTTTCTGCAATGCTTTCCTCTCATTCTACTTGACGATGAGAAAATTAAAACACTAACAGGAGAACAACCAAGATTTGTTTAAAAAACAAAAATAATTTGAAATGGCTTTTATGTAACAAGGATGGCCACCCAAAAAGAGCTCCCATTACAACAACAGGAATGAAGAAGTGTGGAAATTGTAAAGCCTGTTCGCACATTAATCCTGTTTCAGGTTTTCTACACCATGTTAATGGCAAGGAATATTTTTTCAAGGTTTTTGCAACATGTAATAAATGACACCTAGTATATTTAGCCACCTGCCATTTATATTCAGCCTTTTATGTAGGGAAAACAGACCAAAGGTTCAAGGATCGCATTATAAGACACCTGAGAGATATATCTCATTTAGATGCCCAAAATAGTTTAGCAGATCATGTCAAACGTTTCCCTACTCATTCCTTCCACTTTCAAGCTATAGATCTCATTATTCCAAATTTGAGAGGAGGAGACATAAAAAACCTGACGGAGACTCGTGAAACTAAATGGATCATAAATCTTTAAGCACATAAGTCCCCAGGATTAAATATTATAGTTCCCCTTAAGCCTATATTAAAGAATAGGCACTTTACGATCAGCTGATTCTGTGAGGAGGCTTGGTTATAGTGATGTCATGCGATTCGAAGTTGAAGAAGGTGTGTCTTGATTCAGCATTGTGATAAGTGTGTGCCTGTTCTAAAATCACCAGAGCGTAGCTCAAGGAATCATACGAACAGAAGAAGGCTACATAGCTGAAAGTGCTTTTCAACTTTTCATTTTTTTGTTTTTGTCTTTTGTTTTAAACTTGGAACCAGTTGCTGTATTTTATCAGATTAATTTTTTTTTAACTGTGTGTTGTTGAAGCCTGTGGTGGCTTACTCAGGATATATTACTTGCCTGCTAAATTTGGTCAACATCTTTAAGACAGTCACCAAAGCCATAGACAAGGGGAAATCGGTGCACATCGCCTACCTTGGCCTGACCAAAGTCTTCACTACTATTCCTTACTTAGGTATAACAGATAAACCCTCACAACTAGCATCAATCCAGATGTTACCAGTTGGGTAGCAAACTGGCTCACTGACAGAACCCACCTGGTCAAAATAGGGGAAACCACCTCAAGCAGTAGACCAGTAACGAGCGGTGCACCCCAGGGATCAGTCTTGGGGCCTCTGTTGTTTGGGATATACTTTTCTGAGGTGCAGACAAAACCAGTAGGCTATAGCTGACCAAGTTTGCAGATGACTGCAAGCTGGGTGCTGTCATCAATTCCCCTAGTGATGTGGACATCCTCCAAGAGGATCTCACCCAAACAAATGACTGGTGTCAGAAACATGGCCT
This sequence comes from Protopterus annectens, assembly GCF_019279795.1. NCBI lineage: Eukaryota > Metazoa > Chordata > Ceratodontiformes > Protopteridae > Protopterus > Protopterus annectens. The sequence continues at coordinate 722,041,169 of NC_056749.1, read as the reverse complement.
CAAACTGAATGCCAAAAAAAGCATATCACTTTAATAATGAGGTGCTAAGCATGCAATCAGTTGTGAGGGACTTGGGCACCCCAGGTTGATAGCAAACTAACTTTTGACCACCATAATGCCTCCATTGTATGGAAAGCTTTCTACATGGCCCACCTCATTAGTAAGGGCATCTCATCCAGGGACAAGGTGGTCATAACATCCCTGTATTCTTCCCTTATAAGACCCATTATTGAGTCCAATGTCCCTTTTGGCATGTACCTCACAATGCACATGCAGCAGCTGGAGACACCACAGAGGTTCCTTGCCAGGAGAATCTAGGGCCTCAAACATCTACCCTACACAGATAGGCTAAAGGCCCTGTCCCTCTAATCAGTCTCCTACAGACTCCTGAGATGTCACCTCTGTCTGGCATACAAAGCAATCTCAGATCCCACCTTGATGGGACTGCAGCATATCCGCAAGTCAGGCTCCACTCGAGTAACCCACACGCATGACCTCAATCTGGTATATGACATCAACATGACTTGTTGGCAGGACAGGTTTGTGTTCCAGAGACTCCCCCTTTTGTGGAATAGACTCCCTCTCCATTTCAAGCAGAGTACCCCATTAACCCTTTTTAAATGAAACCTGGATAACTGGATGGGGAACAGAAAATACACCCCTGGGATTACACCTGTGTCCCTGCTGGACAGTAGCATCAGGTGCTGACTTGTTGGAACATGGGCTTAATTCTTGGCTAGGCTTGTAAGGGCCTCAGGGCCAATAGCCTAGTAACTTCCTATGATTCTATGATCCTATGATGTGTGCATTTACTTCTGTTGATACATTTGTGTAACCAACTTCAGTACTACCCTCTGTACTTTCCCTGTTGTTCTCATTAATGCTATTTTTGTAACCTTTTTTGTGTATCTTTGCAGAGCTTTTCTCCCCGGGCCTCCACTGAAAAAGGGTTCTAGCTCAGTCGGACTTTCCCGGTCAATAATGTCAAATACATAATAAAATAAATAAATATAGCATCTTTGTCTCTCCAATAATTACCAGAAAACACAAGGTACAACTGTACAGCTATTCAAAAATAGTCATTTGAAGATAATATCACATTTAATAATTTTAACAGAGGAGAAAAAACTACTAGCAGATAGATACATGGAAAAAGAAAATAAAAGAAATAAAAATGCTTTCTTTAAGTCACCTTCACAGCTAAGCAGGCATTTTCTTCAAATAAATGTGCTGCACATTATGTTTCTGTTTTAAAGAAATCCTGAAAATGATACAAACCTTTATTATACAAGAAAAGTGCACTGAAGCCCAAACTTTTATTTTTGCTTGAAGAAGGAGACAATTAACCGTTGTAGCATGCCCTTTAAGTACCTTTAGATTTTACTTCCCTTCCATTCCTCCCCTCCTCCTAACTCTTCTTGCACCTATGTCATGCCCTCCTGCAGGCCTCCATGGATTCACTCTCCACTCCATCTTTTTTTTTCGTTCCATGGGTGCGCAACTCTTTCTATGACAAATTACTTGCAAAGAACCATAGAGTAATTAGTCCCTACAACCTTCTGTCTTTGTCTCCTTATCCCACCCCTATTCTCCCTGTTAAGGGTGACCCCTTACATCTCCTAAAATGTTCTGATGCACTCCTACCAAGTTCTCCTTGTCTCTTCTAGTATTCTGGTTTTAGCAAACAAAACTCGAGCTCCTATGGTCTCCTGTCATATAGTTTCCCCTCCCTCTTCATCTTTCTTCTGGACTCCTTCTTGTAACCTTATGTTCATTTAGTTGCATGACCATCAGAGCTTTACATAGTCCTGGATGTCTGGCCTAACTAGGGACTGGTAAATGGGAATGCGACTTCTTTACTTCTGGGGTCTGTCTTCTTGGGGATGCACTTCAGCATTTTACTTGTTGTTGTGACTACCCTTTAACTCAGCTCTTGGGATCAAGGTAGGTATAATTGTAACTCCAAAATCCTTTTGCTGATGCTTCTCACCAGAGCTGCTTTACCTCTAGTGCAACAGTTTGCATTTCTTAGCACTGCAGTTCATCTGCCATGCTTCTGCTGACTTGGTCATCGTTTCCAAATACTTCATTAACTGTAGCAAAGAAGTTGATTCGGTTCTCTGTTCGGTCATAAATGTCTGGGGCAAACAAATGTCAAAGCAAAGGACCCATGCCCACTCTGTCAGATAATCCATTAGTTAATTTCTTTATTCATAGCATCAACCCTCCCTCCATAGCCATCTGAGTGGCCTACCCTTCACCCATGCATCAGTCCAACTTCCTCCGTTTTGCTCCTATCGCCAACCTTATCATCTTCCCTACCAGCCACCTTTGTGAGATCAAGTCAAAGTCCTCAGTGAAGTCCAGGCACACTAAATCTAACAGTGATCCTTCTCATGTCTTCCTATAACCTAGTCATTAAAATACACCACTTTCAACTGACAGCTGCTTTTGGAAAAGAATCTGTGGTGCTTGATGTCCTAGTGATTACTGTACACCAGGAAAACAGTTTTTCCAGCAGGATTCTCTTTTTAACTTTCCCTGCTGCTGGTTATAAGTTAACAGGCCTGCAGTTCCCTGGATTTTTCCCTGCTTCCCTCTTTGTACAGGGGTACCATTCTCACTGACTTCCAGTCCTCAGGCATTATGCACTGACCATTGATCTACTGTAGATCTCTGCCAGTAAATCTGATGGAACGCTCTCCAGATTCTTAGGCAGCCTAATGTCTACCCATCTGGTACTTTACATTATTCTTCCTTAGGCAACCAGATCCCTTTCCAAATCTAGCCTTACTATTTTGGTGTCTGTTTCCTGTTGCGCCCCACTGTGTCCTCCCTTTTTCCCACCCATTATGGCACCCTATCCTACTTTCCCTTTATGAAGACTAAGATACACTATTCATTTAATGTCGATGCTCTCTCTGCCTCTTCCTCTCTGTCTCTTATATGATTTCTTTTCCAACCTTAGTCAGCTTGGCCAAGTCTGCGCTTCTTTTCCATTTTTCTGTTTTTTTTTTCCTTAAAAAAAAAAACTTTGCTCCCTGTATTTCCTCTTTCAACCAACTCCTTCTCACTTGTACCTCTGCTATCCTGGCCTTTTTTATTCCCCTGACTGCATCTTTGTTCTGTACCTCTTCCCTCCGTCCATCTGATATTCTTTATTTGTTGCCCTAATTTCTGCACCTATTTTATGCTCTCTTTATTGCCTCTATGCATTGCCTCTGAAACACTCTTCTGGGGTTCCATTCCCTTTTGTCCTTGTCCCTCATTTTTTTATAACCATCCGCACTCCATTTATGATGTATTCCTTTAGTTTTACTCTCTCAGCGTGTCTCCAGATGTTCAACTCATCTTTGAACTTCTCCCCAAGCTTAGCATGATTCTATCCCTTAATCTCTCACTGCCATCTTTGTCTTTCTGTTCTTGCCTATCCCTCTGTCCTAAACCACACAGTAATGTGATTGCTGTTGGCTAATGTTAGTGTCATTTGACATGCTTGACCCCATCCATCTTGAGTAGAGCCATATCCAAAATTCTATACTTTCTAGTTTATCTGATACTACTTAAGTATAGCCCTCTTGGTCTAAGAACTCAATCGCCTTCCATACCTTCTCTGCCCTATGGCTCAGAATCTGCTAGCCTGCTTTTGCCAGACTCAGCTCCCCTACCAATATAATATTTTCCTTTTGCTGCCCCACTCTTTCATTCCACCCTTACACCTTTGTATTCCTCAGTCTTAACAACCAGGGCATTTATCATAGGTTCTAATCATATCTAATCCTACAACCCCTTCACAGGATGATGTTTCTCCACTGCTATGGCCTTGTATTTGATGCCCTCATTTATGTAGAAAACTACTCTGTCTCCATTTTATTTATTTCTCAACTGGGTAACGGAACTGAACATTACATACTCTTACATATTCTTTTCAATCACAATGATTTTGGGAGGAGGGATGAAACTGAACTGTCTCAAGGAAATCCACTTAGACATGGTAAGAGCATACAGATTCTGCAAAGAGAATGACCAAAGGTCAAAAATCAATGCAGGAAAATTAAGAGTTGTGAAGCAGAGATCTTCACTAGTGAGCCACCATGGTGCCCTACCCTGTCTGCCATTTCTGAATAAACTATACCAGACACTTTCATGTCTTGTCAGTGGATGATGTTTTCGTATACTAGTAATGCTCATTCTTCATAGGTTCATAGTTCATAGTTTAGTACTAAGCTAACTGCCTTTGCGAGACATTTTAAGCCTAGCCAATTATCCCTTGTGAGACTCAAACCCTGCACCTTGTGTTTGCAAGGCAAACACCTTAACCATTAAGCCACCCTCCCAACTTCTCCTGTGCTACATCAATGTCTACAATTCACTCAGCTTCCTACCCATAATTCTTATGCTGCATATTAATATTGCCAACTATGCAGAGTCACCCTTGCTTGCTCCTTTTCTGATATAAATTAAAATAAAAATCCTGCTCATCATTGCACAACTTTTTGAAAAACAAAATGTCATGGTAAGCATAATAAAAGGAACTTGAAGACTGATTATTTACTTTCAAAATGACCTGTCCCAATTGTAATGTAGTTCACAATATTTGTGTTTTAAGTAGAGATATTTGGTTTATGAATAATCATTATCATGGAAAAATAAGAATTATTTTAAAAACAAAGAAACACAAAACTATGCGAAATAAATAAAAACAAAAGCAGAATAACCAAGTCCAAGACACACATTACTGTTTTTTTCCATCCAGAATGAACAATTGCCACACATAATTCAGAATCATCCTTGAAGAAACCTAATTTTTGTGCTCCAAGAACCACTCACATAACAAACAAATATGTACAGCAAACAAATGCAAGTATAATATATAACGTCCATCAAGAGAAGCTGCAACAACAATGAAAATAAAGGAATGCAATAACGAAAAACTGTGAGCGTTGCATACATTTACTTAGTTATCCCAGTTGTATAACTGACGTGTTTAATGGTTGCATGTTTTATGTGCTATTTTTTTTTATTTTACTCTGATCACTGTTATGCTATCATGCTAACCTCTGGGGACAATTTCCCTAATTAGCAGTCCTTCCCCTGCTTTCCTGTTTATTGAGAGGCAGAGGCAGTGTGGACCAGTACAAGCTTATTGCAGGAGTTATGTTATTTCTTAGTAAGTAAGCCAATCCCATTTTAGTCACATAGCCGTTGAAGGGCAACCATCCAAACTTAAGCCAAGTGGATATATTTCATCACATTCCTCCTCCAGATGGCATGTCTCGACTCATTCCCATAAAGTCTACAGTCACACTTCTGTCATTTTTGACTCGGTGCAGCAATAACAGATACCCTGCCCTAATGACAAAAGGCAATCTTATGTACTGGCTATACAAACAAGCAGAAAGGTTACATGAGTGATCATCCTTTGTGGAAATGCTACACATTTTTTTTCAACTTATTTCAATATCTTCCAATTATCATTAAATTCATGCAATACTCTTGTCTGGTTCTATGGTGAAGGAGATGGATTCCTGACTGCATCCTAGATGAGCGGGTTTTGACTAATAGCCCTGGTGCTGTAGAAGGCAGGCAAGGAGGAGGAGGAATGAAGGGATGTGATGTGTTTGCTTCTCCAAGGAGGGAGGGAGCAGTAGCATGTATTTAACATTACACTGGATGGCACTAACTTCCTTGAGAAAACTCATGTTTGTACCCTGGGGTGGGACAGTGATGCCTAGGATGAGCCCCTTGTGTGAAAGTGGGGGAATGCCCTTCACTATCATGCCGTGGCATACACCTCCCCTTTTCTATGCCAAGTTTGTACATTATGGACAGAGGAAACAAAAGAAAATTCTCAAACCATTCTGATGGCTGTCTAAATGACAGCCACTCTTGGATGACCCTCACCCCAATGATGGGGAACTAATGGGCTTATTAGCTGTCATTGGGGAGGAGGTTGATGATCAACAGGCAGAAGGAAAAAATAGTGCAAAAATCTCTCTCCTTGTATGCACACACACACACACACAAACACGCACACACACACATGTATATATATATATATATATATATATATATATATATATAAAATTGTATATATATATATATATATATGTGTGTGTGTGTGTGTGTGTGTTTGCGTGTCTCTATTGTGTCATAGTGACTATTTAATAGGTCAAAAATGCTGTTTTGAAGTGATGTATATTCTGTATAGTACGGTAAAACCTTGATGTTTGTATGTATAATCACTATGATTACAGTAGTGTAAGCATGTAACAGAATTGTTAATGTGAGGAGTGTATTATTAACTATTGAACATACTATCACTGCAACACATTATAGAAGACTGTGGTTAAGGAAATTAGAAACAACATAGACTGTTGAGCCGGAAGGGTGGCAAGAGGAGGCTGAAAATGAGTTGTCTGATAAAATAAAATATGTCAGAGAGGCAAATAGAGGAAATATGTCCACCTTATAGAAGAG
>NC_056749.1:722022189-722029689 GCF_019279795.1 Protopterus annectens | reverse complement strand
GTGTTTCGACTAACTGTAGATCACGTCTGATAGTACTTGGCCACACCTCTTTTACTCTCTTTCTCACTCTGTTTATTCTTAATGAATTGCTATAATAGGAACTAGTTTTGATAACTCAGATCAGTACTGCAAATCTTTATTAGCTCATTTGTCAAACTTCAGCAACAGATGCAACTGCTGCAGAAATGTTCCTATTTCAGATTTGGCAAGATTGTCAGTATACAAAAACCCTTTGTATCTCTGATAAACCTTTCTATTGTGTCTGTCTTAAACTGTTGTTTCCCAGTGCCACAGCATTTTTACTGGTTTAATTAAACTGGTATTGATAATCAGTGTCAGCAGCTGTGAGCTATATGTCTCTACCAACTACTGACACATTTCAGTACCATGTTATCCATTGGCCTTACATAAAAACACACACATATCAGTTAACACAGGGTGCATTTCAGTCTGATATGAAGAAATACTTCAAGCAGTCATGCAGCTGTGCAACAGATCTACAAGTTTTATGTCAAAGATGATAGCAATTAATACCTACTGTGCAATCAAATTAGAAACTGCACCTCATCTCAGGTATGAATGACATTCAAGTCTCTGATGCTGCCTTTTTCTATTTTATCTTTCTTATTTTTCTTCTTCTTACAGTTTTCAGTTGTCAGTCTCCCCAGAAGGATAATGCGTGATGCCTACAGCTTTAATTTAAAATGTTATCAGTGTTGTCCTCTGTGAAATGCAGCTGGATTTGGATATGGATACAGGAATACAATTGTATTTATTTATTTTTTCAGTTATTTGTTAACTGAGTAGGTGTTGTAGGCACACATGCTTACTGATGGGGTGATCTGGAAGAATTATTTGTGTAAATGAATCGATCACACTTATATATCACACAGACAACCTAAAGGAAGCAAAGTGTTAACTTGAAGTTAAAGCTTGTTACAACTGGTGACACTGCAGTTCATATTTTAATACAATATAGTGACATAATGATCCATGCAACAGCTGAGAGGAAGGAGGCAATTAAATGAAGAGATAAGTAAATAAATATACCAATACCTTCATAGTAAATGAGGGATGTAGGGCCACAGGCATCATGACCATTGCATGATATACATCAGTACTGCAAACGCAGCCTTCCCTTTTGAATTACAATTACCTAATACTCTTATTTGGTCCCATCTGCTTATATAAACTTTGTTTTTGCCTTTTTTATCCGTTCCTTGACTATTCACTTCACTTGCATGAATTTACAAAACTGTAAATGATTACAAAGTGAAGGGCAATGCCTTTGTGACAGAGGCCATGACATCTAGGCCATCTAAAGCATTTTTCAGCTATGACTATGTGAATGTCTGTCTCAGGCATCATATATATATATATATATATATATATATATATATATATATATATATATATATACGTACATTTATGCATTCAGTAGAGTGTATGGTGCAGTAGTTTCTTTCTAGTTTTACTGTAATTGTTTACTACACTGACATTCTCAATAATCCCACATGAAATGAAGAGAGCTGGATTAAAAGACATTACTGAATTGATACAAAATTCTTAAAAATTGTTTGCTTAGATATGAAAAAAAATTTAACAAGCCATGAGTCAGTGAAGTGACACAGAATTAGTTTTGAACTCCAGAACTGGTGGCATAACATGAGCTCTGTAGTACATTATAATTACAGTAAGACTCCCTGGGAATTGCTGCAGAAGTAGTAATGTTATTGGGTGAGTTATAGCCCTTGTTCTTGAATTTGCCTCCAGTATAACATCCAAAGCTGTAGCACACAATTTACTTTTTTATTTGCTGCTGTAATTGTGGCTTAGTAAACTGAAAAAGATAAGCCTACTATTGCTTATTTGCATTTCAGTCTCAGTTTACTGCATACCTCTCAACTGTCCAGAAATTTATAGAATGTCCAGATTTTTTACCTCATAGCTTAAGCCATTTCCTCATACAATTTGTGGTTTTCTGGTAAATCACTGAGGAGTGAAGTCACTAAACAATGACTTTAAGTTTCAGACTTCATATCCTTCATAAAATCTACACTAATGCAAAAATTGTTATTCTAACAGCTTTTTAAGTTTATAAGAGAAATATTTAAAACAGATCTTTAAGCTTGGTCCTTTATTTTCCCATTTTTTGGCTTTGCTCAAAATTCTTATTCTAAAAAGTTTAGAGGTACGGTTTACTGAAGCAGCAAAATCTTGGATTATGTTAACGCAGATTAATACCATCTCTTCTCTACAATAGAAAGATTTCTGAAGCTCTTAGTGGAAGTGTTATTTATTTTTATAAAAAAATGTGTAGGGCCTGTCATGATTTTGCTTGCTAAACACATTTGTTCTATTGTCATATAAATCACACACACACACACACACACACACACACACACACACACACACACACACACACACACACACACACACACACACACACACACACACACAGTTTCCTGATTTTGCTACTCCACCAGTGACTTATTTTGATTAAATCTATTTTATCTGGGAAATCAAGGAAACGCGCAATACTTGTCAGCATGGAAGGCGATGGTCAACAAACCACACTACTTTGCCAAAGATGGTCTGCACCTCTCCCCTGTAGGCTTTTGAATATTAGCTAAAACATTGTCTTCCCCCATAGTGCCTTTTTTAGGCAATGCCAAAGTGAAAGCACTTCCGACATAGCAAATCAAAACCACGAAAATCTAAAGGTATTACTGCTCAATGCTAGGAGCCTAAACAAAAAACTCCACTCCCTGGAAGCTCTCTTTACCCTAGGGAATGCTGATGTCTGTGCAGTCTCAGAGACATGGTTTAAAGCCACGAACAGCACACCAACAGTGCAGGGTTATAATGCCTTCCATACATTTAGACCAGCTACTTTACAGGCAGGGACTAAAGGTGGAGGTGTCTCTATTTACATAAAAAATAAATATACATCAAGGCTGGTTAAACAGGACAATGCACTTGAGCTGCTCCATGTTCAAATCACCATAGGTAAAATTCAATACCACTTCCTTGCAAGCTATAGGTCCCCCTCTATGACCCGGGAAACCCATACCATGTATTTAAACTTATTAGAAACACTAACCATCCAACCCAATACCATATTCATGGGTGACATTAATTGTCCCACTATTAACTGGGAATCCTATATGATATCAAGCATACATGCACAGAGATTCTTAGATTTTGTAAACACAAGCTCCCTGGACCAGATAGTCAATACACCAACTAGGGGTGCAACCATACTTGATCTGGTCCTCACTAATATGGGAGAGTGCTGCACACTCCTTACTGTAATGCCTTCCCTGGTAAGGTCAGACCACAAAATGGTCTCCTTTGAAGTAAAAATAAAACCTGGACCCCCAGCTAAGCCGAGAATATTCAGGAACTATTCTAAGGTTAACCTCCTGCTAGTAAGTGAGAATGTGGCAAAATTTCAAGACCATATTAACCCTGAGAACACTTCTGCCTGTGCAGAACTGTTCAAAGAAACCCTGCACAAGCATGCTAATAGCTGTATAGAGGCAGCTGTACCCACCAGGAAGAAGTACAGAACTAACTCAAAAAACAAGCCACCCTGGTGGAATCACAAAATCAATCATATGTATAACAGGAGGAATAAAATCATGGCAAAAATTTGTAGGTGCAGTACCCAGCAGGATAAAAGTACTCTCATTAAACTAAACAAACAACTCAGAGGACACAAAGTCTACCAAAGCCAAATTTGTGGTAAATCTGACCTCCTAGGCCAAGGACAGCCATAAAGCATTATTTGGCTATGTCCGCAACCTCAAAGGCAATACACAATTGTGTGCAGAGCCCATTATAAATGGAGCCACCTATACTGAGCCAGAAGATATAGCAAACCTCTTGGCTGATAAATTCAGTTCCAACTTTACTCCTCTCTCCCCCTCAACCTTCCCTCAGGAAATATCATTAAATATAATTCCTCCTACTCTCACTAGGAAACAGGTCCTTAACGCTCTCTCTAAGACCAAGAACACTGCATCAATGGGCTCAGACAATATCCCAGGATGACTTCTAAATAGTATGAAACATGACTTATCAGGGCCTTGGGAATTACTGTTTAACTGTAGCCTTCAAACAGGTTTTTATGCCTCATGAATGGAGAAAGGCAACAGTCATCCCTCAGTGCAAAGGTGGGCCATCTACAGACCCTGGAAACTACAAACCCATAAGTCTCACTAGTCTTATATGTAAAGAGATGGAAAGAATCATCATGGAGATGATCAACAGAGATACAGTAAACCTCCAGACACTGGACCCAACCCAGTTTGGCTTCATAAAGGGCAGATCATGCCTACTCAACCTGGTGTACTTTTTTGAGAATGTCATCAAAGCAATGGATGAGGGCAAAATCGTTCATACTGCCTACCTTGACCTGTCCAAGGCATTTCGCACATTACCCCTCTCGGGCATTGCTGACAAACTCAAGAGTTTAGGTACAAACCCATATGTCACCCGGTGGATAGCCAACTGGCTCACAGACAGGACCCAGGATATTAGAATTGGGGAGTCCACTTCTACAAAGAGGTCAGTCACAAGTGGAGTCCCTCAGGGATTAGTCCTTGGACTGCACTTTTTTGGCATTTACTTTTCAGAAGTCAAGGCCAATGTCAGTGGTCTCTGGCTGACAAAATTTCCAGTTGATTGCAAATTAGGAGCTGTCATTTAATCTCACACTGACACAAATATTCTCCAGGAGGGGCTGACACAGACAATCAACTGTTGTCAGAGTCATGGACTAAAACTAAATGCCAAGAAATGCATAATAGTATCCTTTGGAAAATCATCCATCCCTGGTAACTATCATATTGACAGCACACCCCTTAGAGATGATACAGTAGTCAGGGACGTAGAGACACACATAGATAGTAATCTAGCCTTTGATCATCACGTGTCTACAGTGGTGAGGAAATCATTCTATGTTGCGCAACTTATAAACAAAGGTATGGCATCTAAGTCCAAGGAAGCCATTGTTCCACTGCATTCAGCATTCATCAGACCTATCATTGAGTACAATGTCCCCTTTGGTATGTACCTAACCCAGGCATATCCAACAACTGGAACATCCACAGAGGTTACTCACTAAATGAATACAGGGCATAAGTAATATGTCCTATGCAGACCACCTCATGGCCCTATCCCTGCATTCTGTCTACAGGCTTTTGAGGGGAGATCTATGCCTGGCATACAGGGCATTATCAGACCCCACTCTGATGGACCTCCTGCATTCCACAAAACAAACAGTACCACAATTACCCATTCTAAAGACTTAAACCTTGCTTGTGATATAAATAGGACCTGCTGGAGAGAGAGGTATGTATTCCAGAGACTACGCTGTCTATGGAACAGGCTCCGCTCCCCATCCATGTAAAGCAGAGTTCCTCCCTAATCCAATTCAAGTGCAACTTGGACAATTGGATGGGAAACCGGAATTCATCCCTGGTTTGGCACCTATGTCTCTGATGCAAACAGGTAACCTGTAAATGGTTCATCTCCCAGGCCCATGCTTAAACTTATCAAGGGTATCAGAACTCGTCAAAGATTTGGGATGCATGGCTTGGCTTAAAAAGGCCCTTGTGGTCATTAGCCTAGTAAACACCTATTAACCTATAATTTGCTATGAGTTAGGCTATGATTATGACATATAGATATGATGATTTCTGTTTTTGTTTCCATTTCTATTTTGGAGTTTTTGGGATCTTACAGGAAATCAGATTCCTAGAACTACTCTGAATCCTGTAACAGATGGTTAAAATGCCTTTTGAGTACTTGTTTGTCTGATATGAGGGTTTTCATGGAGATTGTTGTTAAGAAGCAAAACTGGGCGCAAAATATGCAGGTTTGTGTCATAGTTGGTTTACATATGACTCCACCAACAAAATCTTCAGTAATGAAAAGTTTTTTGAGTCCATCTGATGTTTTGGACAAAAAGGGCACCAATTCATCTTTTGAGGTTTTCCTGTACTCTGTCATATTGCTTTAGACATCAAATTCATTAATATACTTGTACTGGGTCTATATTAGAACATCGAAAGTTTAATGGTTCAAATCACTAAAGGACGACCTTTAATAATCAAACCATTAAAAACTTGAATGTTCAGAAAAAATCTGATGTTTTAGACAAAAAGGGCACCAATTCATCTTTTGAGGTTTTCCTGTACTCTGTCATATTGCTTTAGGCATCAAATTAATTGATATATTTGTACTGGGTCTATATTAGAACATCGAAAGTTTAATGGTTCAAATCACTAAAGGTCGACCTTTAATGATCGAACCATTAAAAACTTGAATGTTCAGAAAAAATAAATAAAAAAAAAAAAAAGAAAATCTAAAGGGTGTAGGCAGGGGGGCAAGCCCCCCTGCGCCCTCCACACCCCCCGCTACTTAAATATACCAACTCTGAGATCACACTACATTGAAGTAAACAGAAATCTCCCCTTACGGAGATTTCTGTTTATCCGTTCAACATTTTGCACTTTTGCTATTCTCGTGTCCACAATGTCGGATTCGACATTGTCGGCTTTCGAGAATACAATAGGTAACCACTTGTACTGTGTGTAAAGATAAAAGCATTTTGCTGTTTTTCAATGTTATATATTCTACTGTTGTTTGTTGTAGTATGAGGAGAGTTCAATTGTTTTTTTTCACAGGTTCATAGCTACTTACTAGGCTACTGATGCATGAAAGTCTTCAGAAGCCTAACTATGCATTCCCAAGATTTTATTAGCCTTAGTACTTTTAAAAATGATTGACCCAGAGAACTTTGTATTTCAAATACAAATAATCCAAAGCAGGACACATATTTAAATTCTACCCCTATCTGTAAGGGCCAAGGGTGCTTAACTTGGGCTGAACTTGCAGTTTCCCATCCATTCATCCAGATTGCACTTGAATATAGTAAGAGATGTGCTTTGTTTTATGTGGAGATGAAGATGATTCCAGAACAGTGGCATTCTGAATGAAACATATCGTTCCCTTCAACATGTTTTATTTAAGCTGCAGAGGAGATTAAGCTCTCTTGAGTATGTGTTTCATCCACTATTGGACTTGTAGTTGTCTAGTAGGTCTGAAAGGATGAAGTCAGTAGAGGCACTGTGATAGAAATAGAGATCGCTCCTTAGCAGTCTGTATGATGCTGTGAAGAGGGACAAGGCTTTAAGATGGTCAGTGTATCTTTTATGATTTAGACCCTTGATTTCCTTGGTGGGAGTGCATTGTGGTCATTCATGTTGTGTCAGGTTTTTGTACAGGTACATACTGATGGGGGCATTATACCATGGTCAGTCTAATAAGTCAGAATACAGTAGAATAATCACCTTCCTGGACTTGGATGCCATACCCCTTACTAATAAGCTGTACAATGAAAGAGAACTTTCTTACAATAGCAGATATATGGTGATCTAATGACAGTTTATAGTCTTTCAGGGATGAGTTGACAATGTGATAGTTAAAGGG
>NC_056749.1:721869689-722017189 GCF_019279795.1 Protopterus annectens | reverse complement strand
AATCAGAATTATTTTTTTCTCCATGAAGGATAGTAATACCAACATCTGGTCTAAGATTATCTCAGTCAAGCATTCTTATTATAAACTTTTTGCATTTCGTGGGCTTTATGTATATGCTCATTTACTATGTGCATAAACAGCTTTAGTCCATCCTGTAAACTAATGTAATATTCTATCACTGTTATAAATTGTGTATTTTCTTCTCCCCAAGTTTCTTTAGCAACATGAAGCTGACATCTAGGTTGCCTGCAATTTGTTTGGGTCTTTCGGCTTTTCCCGGTTAGGGGTCGCCACAGCGGAACTCCGGTCCGCTAATGATTGGCAGTAGAGTTTTACGTGCTGGCTTGCCGGGCCTAACGCACAACCTTCAACGAAGGAACGCCCATTCATGCATGTCGCCACACAGAAGACGCTCTAACTGAGAATCGAATGGGCAACGTCTAACTGTGAGGTGATGGCGACATTACATGTGTTAAATATGTCAACCTGTTTGAAACTTGTGGCATCTCTCTTGTTGCACTCAGCAAGTAGGTTCACAACTAATTCCACTTCTTACACGTTGCATTAGTTCCTAAGTGGGTTCACAACTAATTCCACTTCTTACACGTTGCATTAGTTCCTAAGTGGGTTCACAACTAATTCCACTTCTTACACTTTGCATTAGTTCCTAAGTGGGTTCACAACTAATTCCACTTCTTACACGTTGCATTAGTTCCTAAGTGGGTTCACAACTAATTCCACTTCTTACACTTTGCATTAGTTCCTAAGTGGGTTCACAACTAATTCCACTTCTTACACGTTGCATTAGTTCCTAAGTGGGTTCACAACTAATTCCACTTCTTACACTTTGCATTAGTTCCTAAGTGGGTTCACAACTAATTCCACTTCTTACACGTTGCATTAGTTCCTTCCTTAATATGAATTTCAACGTTTTATTGAACCTCTTTTAAACTATCAGTCTGTATGTGGTACACTGACATTTTAACTGCTTAATTTTAATGCACTGGAACAGCTGATGCAGTACCATTGATGTAAAGGGCATGTCTTATTCAGTAAGGGTTATTTTTAGGGATGCATATTCTAGAAAATAACAATACCAGTTCTCTGACAATAACTTTAACATCAGCCTTGCATAATGGTACAGTTTCCCAGTATTTTGTAGCATAGTCCATTATTACTAGTATGTGCTGATACCCGTTGCTATATTTTACTATAGATCCCACAATGCCCACAGCAATATGTTTAAATAGAAATTTTTAAAAACAGCAAAAAATCTTGCCGAAAATCCAGATAAACGCTCCGGTTCAAGAAAATAGAATAATCTTGTAAAAACAACAGGAACCAAAGCGAAGCAGAGCACTCAAATGTACCAGATGAAAACTTTATTAACACACAAATAAACTGCAGGTCAGATTAGCGCTTTCACTCAACGAGCTTCATCAGATCACAAAGGACCACTACCCATAACCCTGTTATATACAAGGAAGCATTTAAATCTACCCTATCACATAAACTCTCAATCAATTCATTGAATACAATAATAATTATGCAAATGCATATTATACAGTTCTATAAAAATGTTATAAAACCAATGAGAAAACATGTCTACTTGTGCATAGTACAGAAAAAACTGTCATGCGTTAAAAGGAATACATAAATAGATTAAAATACATGAATATCATGCTCATAAAAAAGAATGAGTAACACTAATATGTGCACTAAAAACACTAAAAAACGGATCTTATACTTTATTATAATTTAATATTCCTGCGCTTCCTGAGTACTGGTTTAATGGAGGCTCTCTCATTAAGGCCAGAGCCTCTATCTGCCCTTAATCTAATTATCCATTTACTCTCCCTGCTCTCAGTATGATTCTTAATGTCTCCTCCTCTAATATTGGGGGTGATAATCTCAAGGGCTCTAAATAAGAACACATGTTCATTTCCTAACTGCATAACATGCTTAGCTAAAGCATTATGTAGTGATCCTTTTCTCATGTGGTACAGATGTTCACGAATCCTTTCTTTAAACTGACGATTCGTTTTACCAACATAGAAGGCATGACAAATTTGGCAAACTGCCAAGTATACTATATTAGAAGTATTACAATTAGCATTAACTTGGGTAGTAAACATGGTATGTAAATCTGGATGTAGAAAACTAGTGTTCATATCAATAGAAGAACAATATCTACAATGCCCACATGGTTGAGTATGTGTTAACTCCAAATGTTGTCCTAATTTCCTGGAGTAACAGAGCATCCTTCTTAAATTAAGTTTATTCCTAAAAAGAAACTGAGGCTTCATTCCTACTACCTTCTTAATAGTTTCATCAGTGCATAGAACTGACCAGTGTTTAGTGACAATGCTCCTAATAGCTGAATTATCAGTGGTGTAAGGAATAGAAATTCTAACCTCAGGCCTCACATCCTGTACAGCTTTCTCAATAACTGATCTCTCAGGTCCAAAATAAGGGGCTGCTGTATCTAACCTAAGTTCTGTGATGTTCATGAGGTTATGTTCAACCTCATGGGAACTATAGCCACGATCAATGAGTCTTTGTTTCAAATTAGCAATCTCAGTGATGAAGCCTGAATCGGTTGCATTCAGCCTCGAGGTCCTCATTCCCTGACCTTTAACTATATTTTTAAAAATATGTTGTGGGTGCATGCTAGTCCGCATCAACAGGGTGTTTTGATGGCATGCTTTACGATACACTCCTGTATTAATCAAGCCACAATCAAGTCTCTCTATAAATAGATCTAGAAACTCAATCCTAGATCTAGAGTAATTCATACTAAATCTCAAAAAATCTGTAAGATTATTCATTGTATTATGAAATGATATTAACGCATTCTCGCATCCACTCCATAAAACAAAGACATCATCGACAAAACGCCAATAGAATATCACATACTGTTCATATTCATTGGTCCTAAACAGCACTTCTTGTTCCCATTGCGCCAAAAACATGTTAGCATAACTATTGGCGCAAGGCGTGCCCATAGCAACTCCTCCCTGTTGTTGATAATATATGTCCTGAAACACAAACATATTATTCTCCAGAATCAACTCTAAAAAATGTGTCAACAGGTCAGTCTTAATTAGTGGATAGTCACTATGTCTTGAAAGATAATCTGTAATATAAGTGACCCTAGTTCATTTGGTAGAACCGTAAATAGGGATTGGATGTCAAACGTGACAAAAACCAACCCACCAATGTCACCTATGTTACCCAGTCATAAAGATCTAATAAAAACTGTTTAGAATCCTTGAGTACTGTTTCGTTCTTATTAAGGATTGGACGTAAATGTTTTCTACATACACAGACATATGCTCAGTAATCCACCCCTGTCCAGACACTATGGGTCTCATCGGGGGGTTATTAATATCTTTGTGTATTTTAGGGAGCCCTTGTATCACTGGAATCAGTGGAGATCTAATTAAAAGGTAGTCATATAACTCTTGATCTATGAATCTACCTTTAAACATATCTAGCAATGTATCTGATACATATAAGATAATATCTTGTACTGCACATTCATCAACCACTTTATAAAACTGGTCACTCAACAAATTATTCATAGCATCACTATACTGATCTGTGTCCATAATAACTATCCGGCCGCCTTTATCGGCTGGCCTTATAACTATGGATTGTAGTGCCTGTAACTGTCGAAGACTCTCTCTCTCTAACTGGGTTAAATTACCCTTCCTTCTATGGGTCGTTCTACTAAAATAGTCATATAAATCATCCTCTGTTAGCTTCAAGTAAGCTTCAACTAGAGGATGATATGAGGGTACAAAACTGCTTAAATTCTTAAATCTTGGTAATCCCTCAGATCCACCCATATTATGATTCGTACAGTCCTCCTTATCAGCAAACATCAGTTTAAGCATCACATTCCGACAAAAGAGTCTCATATCAATAACAGTATCTGTGAAATTGCTGTGACTGGTCGGAATAAAGTTCAAACCTTTATTCAAAAGGTTCTCATCATGTTGTGTTAGTGTATAGCTAGAAATATTACAAATCAATGAATGTGTATTTGCTACAGGTGCCAGATCTAAAGTGACTAAGTCATCAGATACTAGCCCGGCTTGTTTCTCCACATTTTCTTGATGGTTTGGTGCAGAAAAAACTCGTCCGAAAGTTTCCGTTTCTGTCAGCCTCTGCTCACCGACCTCCCCCTTTTTAACCCTTTCTCCTTGCGTACAAGCAACGGAAAAGGGATATCTCCTCCTGCACTTGTCATGGTGTTTACTGTATTAGACATAGTCTTAGGCCTAACAACCCCATCATTAACATAAGTATTATTCTTAGGTGCTTTATTCATAATCTGTACTTCAGGGTACAGATTCAAATGATTTACTTCATCTAAATCATTGTTAACCACTACAGATGTTTTCACAACAGCCTCAAGAACCTCATTACATTCTTCGTGTACAATACTGATGACATCATTCGTATCATGAGATGCCACAGCGTTAATATCACCAGATGTGTTACCCACTCTAACTTCATGCCTATCAGAAGCATGCATAACTTCCCTATCACTCAAAGGTTCACTTTGTATTACATTGTGTTTGTGAGAAGACACTTTACGCTTATTAGAAGTAATACGCTTCTCAGTATTATCTATCAAACCACGCTTATTTACATAACCATGCACACTAGTAGCCAAGGTATTGCTATTGACATTGTTGTCATCGTTATACACATCATTCTGTCCATACCTAGGCCATACAAAAACATGGCCTAATTTAAAGTCCTTGTGATCTCTTACAATCTTATTCCTCTTTTGCTGGAGTAGCTTCCGTTCTAAAGCTGAAACTCCATCTAAGAGGCTTTCAAATAATGGTAGAACAGCACTTGCCGAAAACGTGTTAAAATATATTGTTCTTGTTCCTTAATACTCTCAATGAGGGAGGTTTCCTCTGGAGAAAAAAAGTCAATAAGCAGTTTTAAATATTGCCTGCTTACCTCCAGATTAACGCGTTGCCACTTCGTAAGAAGCTCCGGATAGTGTTCACCTTGATTAGGCATATTGAACACCCGTAATCCTCTCGGTACAATATGCTTGTCAAGACAGTATTGAAAATGCAGGCGTTGAGTCTGCAAGCATTTTAGTTTAAAAAAATCTTTCTCCAGCACATCCAAAAGATGCTGTAACTTCTCTAAGTCCACCGTCGTTCCGTTGTCGTCATCAACGTGTTCCACAGCCTCCAGTTGCCATGAGTTAACTTTGGAGCATACGAGGTATTGCTCAAACCTCTTGTGCAGATACGCTGCTGAGCCCAGGTCTACACCCCGGGGCTCATAATCGAGTTCTATATTATCAGGATCTTGCATGGCTCTGCTTCCAGAAGGCAAGAGAATAAATAAATAATTAAAACCAGCAAAAAATCTTGCCGAAAATCCAGATAAACGCTCCGGTTCAAGAAAATAGAATAATCTTGTAAAAACAACAGGAACCAAAGCGAAGCAGAGCACTGAAATGTACCAGATGAGAACTTTATTAACACACAAATAAACTGCAGGTCAGATTAGCGCTTTCACTCAACGAGCTTCATCAGATCACAAAGGACCACTACCCATAACCCTGTTATATACAAGGAAGCATTTAAATCTACCCTATCACACAAACTCTCAATCAATTCATTGAATACAATAATAATTATGCAAATGCAAATAGAAATTTTACTTTGGAGTTTTCTATCAATTCACATTCATTTCCTTTGCTGACATCCCTTGCAGTCTCAGTTTTCTTTTGATCCATTGTTGGGCAGATTTTTATCTATTAATCATAATCAAATTCTAGTCCTTTTTGTAGCTCCTATGCTAATTCTGGATCTCTGTAAAAGTGTTGCTGCCCTACTCCCCCAGTTCTTATACTGGCTAGATACATCATGGTGTTGCTTCATCTCCTGGCCTGACACACACTGTATGTAGATGCTCCCTCTTTCTGCATTATCCATAGTGCTTCACACTGGGAAAAGCTTTTTTTTTTTCTGTTTTAACACGCTAAGTCAAATCAGGAACCAGAGCTACAAGATGTAGAAGCCATAGAACTGTTTGAATTTCCACATGGGTAACTAGATATTCCTTTTTATCTTTATGAATACAAATCTCCTTCACTTTGTCCATATTACTGAGCTTACACTTACCTATACAGGGATTTTTAACAAACGTAATCATTCAAAAATCAGTAGAGTCTAATCTTGTCTCTCTTCTAAATTGAAACAAAATGTTGTTGTTGTTGTGTCTTTCAGCTTTTCCTGGTTAGGGGTCGCCTCAGCGCAAATCCGGTGCGCTAATGATTGGCAGTAGATTTTTACATGCCGAATTGCCGGCTCTGACGCACAACCTTCAACAAAGGTACGCCCATTCACGTATGTCTCCACACAGAAGACGCTCTAGCTGAGAATCTAACAGACGTCTTACTGTGAGGCGACATATGAACCAATAATGACAAAACTGTCCATTTCAGAACATTTCAACCATAAAAGGCCAGACTTCTGTCATTAAAATCTACCAGTATCAATCAATATGCACAATCTTTGCAGAAGTAAAAGTCAGCTGAGTAAGTTCTCATTA
Organism: Protopterus annectens; assembly: GCF_019279795.1. NCBI lineage: Eukaryota > Metazoa > Chordata > Ceratodontiformes > Protopteridae > Protopterus > Protopterus annectens. The sequence continues at coordinate 722,010,592 of NC_056749.1, read as the reverse complement.
ATCTGTAACTAATGAAGAGGTTGCTGCTAAAAACAACTTTATATTTCAGTGTTTCATCTACAAATTCATTGCCTGCTGCCCTTGAAGAATAAATTGCCTATGTTACATTAAAAAAATGGTAAGCTGATAATATTGCATAAGGGAATGGATGGCAAATTGACAACAGGTTCATAGGTTACGAGGCATCTAATCCAAAGGAGGAGATGCTCAGGACTGCAGCATCCCACTCCAAAGTACAGCACAGTATCTATATGCTGGGGTAACCCCATCTAACCCAGAAACATATCAAGTGAGTCCTATTTATATCACAGACAAAGTTTAAGCTTTAGAATGGGTAATTCTAGTGGTGTTTGTTTTGTGGATATGCAGGTCTTTCGGGGGGGGGGTCTATATTATAACACTGAAAGTGCATATGTGCAACTACATAAAAGTCGACACATAATGCACGAAACCTGAAAATAGCGAATGGCCACGTAATCAAATTTTTCCCTAAGGAAAAAACATATGCGGCTGTTCGCTAAAAAAATTATTTAACACCATAAACAGGTGGGGGGCTTCACCCCCCCCCTAGCTAAATATACCAACTCTGAGATCACACTATAAGGAAGAAAAGGGCATCTCTGTGAAGTTGGCCAATCATCTCCTTGCCCTATGACATATTCATTGAATCGCTTAAATGCGATTTGATAAATATGTGTCGCTGTTTCCACATTCGCTCCAAAGCCTTTTCATGCTTCTGATATAGACCCCTTTCAGGGTGGGGGTGTGAGAATTGCATCCCAGGTATATACAACTTTGAGGTGGTTTGTATAGGACATATTACTTATTCCCTGTATTCTTTTAGTGAGGAACCTCTGTAGATGCTCCAATTGTTGGATATGCCTGGTAAAGTACATACCAAAGGGAGCATTGTACTCAATGAGAGATCTGATGAATGCTGAATACAGTGGAACAATGCTGCTGGGATTGAATGCCCCTTTCTTCTTCGCACCAGAACCAAAACAGTAGCACCAATCCCATGATGATAAGCAGGCCACAGGTTCTTTGAAGATCAACAGTTTTGTACCAGATGATGTAGGGGTCTGTAGGCTTGTTACAGCCTTTTCCTGGTAGATGCCTTGAACAGCAATCCGATCAATCAGGAAGGTCCAACACATACATTCACTGCCCAAGCAGAGACAATCAGGAATCAATGCCCTCTGCTCCTTCCCTAATTAGGAGTAAAATATAAGCACAAATTCCAGTCTGGCACCTGTGAATCAGTTATCAGGCTTTCTGATGATCAGAAGTCTCCAGGAAGTAATGTCCCTATGTTCCTTCTCTCACCAGGAGCAAAACAAAAGCCCTAATCCCAAGATGACTACTGAGAGGCAGAATGTGGCTCTCCAATAATCAGTTGTCTTGGAGTAGATGTTGCAGATTTTAAAGGTAAGACGGAAAAAATAGGTTAATATCCCAAGAGATGCAATGTGCACTAAGCAGGTATAGATCCATAGGTGTTTACTAGGCTAATGACCACAAGGGCCTTTTTAAGCCTAGTCATGCATCCCAAATCTCTGACAAGTTCTGATACCCTTGATAAGTGTAACAATGGGCCTAGGAGATGAACAATTTACAGGTTACCTGTGTCCATTAGAGACATAGGTGCCAAACCAGGAATGAATTTCTGGTTTCCCATCCAATTGTCCAAGTTGCACTTGAATTGGGTTAGGGAGGAACTCTGCTTCATATGGATGGGGAGCCTGTTCCATAGATGGGGTAGTCTCTGGGATACATTTATATCACAGGCAAGGTTTCAGTCTTTAGAATGGGTATTTCTGGTGCTGTTTGTTTTGTGGATATGCAGGAGGTCCATCAGAGTGGGGTCTGACAATACAGGGCATTGTCAGACCCCACTCTGATGGACCTCAGTAACAGAAAATATACCACAGTTAGATATGAAACGGGGTAACTAAAACTTTAGCATTTTAAGGAGAGCACTGTTAGACTGGAGGGGCTGGGCACTTATATTCTGGTTCTGTGGAATATAACGGGATGACCAATAAATTTAAATATCAGAAATGAAATTATTTCACAAAATGATAGTTTTGTGTTTACTGACAATTATGAATGAAACAGGAGAGTGAAGGAAATATGTGGTCAAATTAACATAAGGGGTGGGCAACTAGAGAGACAGTTGAGTCTTAAAAGAAAGGAAATGATTTCACAAAATGATAGTTTTGTGTTTACTGACAATTATAATGAAACAGGAGAGGGAAAGAAATCTGTGGTTAAATTAACATAAGGGGTGGGCAACTAGAGAGACAGTTGAGTTTTAAAACACAGCTGCACAAGGGTGGGAGGGTGGAGGAAAATTTAATTTCTGTTTGATTCACAAGAGACACATTTGTGGTCTCTTTAATATTTTAAATATGCAGTTGAATGCAGAATACAGGTAAAACACAGTGTACAGAAAATATACTACAATATACATAACAGAAGAAGGTAATGAAGCAATACAAATTACAAGAAAGAAAAACAGCTAACCTTTCCCTCACAGCAATCTGTGGTAAAGTCTGTGTAAGCTTTTCCTGTAACACCTTGAAATGTTTTATTTTACATCTTAAATAGAAGGTTTCATTCCTAGTTCCGCCCTCCGTTCAAAGGTAATTAACCATAATTTACCTGTTCTAATTTCTATGTGACTCTCAAGAGACACAGCTCTGGTTTCTTTCTTATTTTATATATGCAACTGAAAGCAAAATACAAGTAAAACACAATGTAAAGAAAATACAGCACAATATACAAAACAGCAGACATTAGTGAAGCAATACAAATTACAAGAAAGCAAAAAGAAACTAACTTTTCCCCTCAAAGCACTCTATGGCACAGTCTGCATGAGCTTTTCCAGTAAAGCAGTGAAATGTTTTATTTTACCTTTTAAATAGAAGCTTTGGTTCCTAGCTCCACCCTCAGTTCACAGGTAATTAACTTTAATCAACCTGTTCTAATTACTGTTTGACTCTCAAGAGACACAGCTGTAGTCTCTCTTCTTCTTCTTCTTCATCTTTCGGCTTTTCCCGGTTAGGGGTCGCCACAGCAGATCACCTGTCCGCTTATGATTGGCAGTGGAGTTTTACGGTGTTGAGTTGCCAGCCCGGCACCCAACCTTCCACTGAAGGCACATACATGCACACACTCACACCTATTTTAAATGTTTAAATATGCAATTGAAAGCAGAGTACAAGCAAAATAGAATGTAAAGAAAATATACCACAGTATACAAAATAGAAGGCATTGAAGCAATACAAATTACAAGAAAGCAAAAACAAACCAACGTTTCCCTTACAGCAATCTGTGGCAGAGTTTGAGTGAGCTTTTCCAGTATTTATAAATAAATAAATACAATAAATAGTACAAACAAGGTGGATGATTTCTTAAATAGTATTGCATTGCATTACTTGTACTGATCTTTCAGATTTTGCTTAAGAGGCTTTGCCTTTATAGCTAAAGTAGTACCTGAAAAACATCCAAGAATGACCTGTTTACTCACTCAGTTGAAAAACAAATAAAAACAAAAAAATAATTAGAAATATTCTATAGTGCTTACACATTAGCAAACTGACATTGAATGAATATGTCATTTTATGTGAAAATATCTTTCCATGATAAGACTGAGGTTATCAAGTTAACATTAATGACACAGTGAAGTAGCTACTAGTGTTATTCAGATAAATGGACAGCATTTTGAAGATTGGATGTATTTGTACAGTTATTTATTAGGCTTGTTAACTGGCTAGATTGGCTTGTCCTGAGATCCTTTTCAGCCATGGCCTGTGCCATTTGGGCAAATACAAATGAATTAATGCAACACCATAATAATAGGGATCAGTAAGTCATTGTAACAAGAGAACAAACATTGGGTACAAAACAATATATTTCAATTCAAGTGAAGCATACAAAACAATGTACATTATCTAAGTTAACAAATATAGATCTTAAACTAAGCTTTGATTTAGCTAAACATAAGAAACCAACAGATTACAAATAGTATTATGAAATATAAAAGTAAGAAAAATTACAAAGTGAGCATTCACCAGAAACAAATTAGATGGTCCTGATACTTAGCACATTCCTGAACAAAGAAAATACACAATGTAATGTATTAGGGGAATATATGTAAGGTACAAAGGAAAGTTAGATGAACTTGTTTTAGAATAAAGATGATATATACTATAGTGTGTGTGTGTGTGTGTGTGTGTGTGTGTGTGTGTGTGTGTGTGTGTGTGTGTGTGTGTGTGTGTGTGTGTATGTGTGTGTGTGTGTGTGTGTGTGTATGCGTGTGCATGTGTGCGCGTGTGCGCGCGCGTGAGTGTGTGTGTGTATGTGTGTGTGCGTGCATGTGTGCATATTTCACATTATTAAAGGGAATATATCAAACTGAGCAGGGTACAGAGCTTCTGTATTAAGGTCACATGACATTATTGCTTAGAAAAGTTCTGTCAGGAATGGTTTTTCCAATTTGCTGTTGATCCTTTGACTAAATAAGCTTCCAAACAGTCTAGCTTTTTATGGTGACGTTAGAATCCAAGATTGTTGTTTTCCATAGGAAGTTACTGAATCCTTTCTTTTGAGAGATTTCTACCTTAGTCATTTGTTTGACAATATAGATGGTATATATAAGTCATTCAAGCCTAAAACACCCTTTTTGTACATTTCCAGTTCACACCCATAGCTTTGTATAGCGTCCAGACCATTTTTTATGTCTTGCTTTTTTAACTAAGCAACTTAACAGCTATTAATAGGCAGTATTAGAAAGTGCAAGAAGTTATTAACAAAATGACACTAAGACTGTTAACATAGGCTGCTCTGCAGTAGAGAAATTAATTACTATTAGCATCTTATCATTCATATTTTGTATTCATATTTTCATAACTAAGAACCTAATGTGTTATTTAGGGGTATGGTGTGATATGCCATGGTAAAAAACAGGGAAATTCACTGTCAGTGTCCATTTATATCACACTATATATGAGATATTGATAGTTGTTTGTCAGTAATTATGAAAATAAACAATATTTCCATATTTACTTAATGCTTCAAAAACAGCTGAGTTACAGACTATTGCATGATATGTCTGAGTACAGATAAGACAGTTGTAATGGCAGCATGCGGGGGGAATCATATGAATATGAGAACTGAGATAGAAGGGAAGACACTGGAACATGTTAACAGCTTCGTGCATCTATGAGGGTGGTTGAGGAGAAGGGAAGTCTGAATGAATAGGTCAAGGCTAGAATCAGAAGTGCTGCAGCCAAATGGCTCAGAGTGTCATGGGCAGTGTATAATAGAAGAATGCCAAAGAAGATGAAAAGTAAGGTGTACAAATCATGGTGTGACCAGTACTTGTGTGGTATAGAAACTTGGGCAGTAAAGGCAAAGCAGTTGAAGAAGCTAGAGACGATGGAGATGAAGTGGCTGAGATGGGAGGTAGGATGGACACTGTGGGACAGATGAAGAAATTAGGACATCAGAGCAGAAATCAAAGTGGCTCTAATTGCAGAAAAGGCCAAAGAGAACAGATTACAGAGCTTCGGGCACATGTGCAGAAAAATAGAAGACAATCTGTTGAAGAAGATGCCGGACAGACAGGAAGAGTGTAAGAGGAAATGAGGGCATCCATCAAAGAGGTGGATGGACTGTGTGAGAAAAGACCTGCAATAGTCAGGCATGAGTGTTGGAGAAGGTAGGAGAGTAGCATTGAATAGAGAGAGATGGCATTATTTGACATGACACCCTGACCCCATGTAGAAAATGGGAAAAGGGCAGTTGATGATGATGCAATGATATCTGGTGAAGCTTTAGATTTTGTTGAATAAAACTGTCTGACATTTGTACTGTAAGTTGCACATCTTGCAAGATATTCAGTGTTATATTACTAATTATATAATTAAGGCTATGATTTCATATTTCTGTAAATATCTCAATAAATATGCACTCATAGAGGAATTTCATGTTGTCATGTGAAAGCTTATGTCTGTTTAACAGACATGTTCTAACAATATACGTCTAGCTTGTAGAGTTTCCAAGTTATGAGAATTTGTTTGTGAAAGTTTAGTAAAAATTTAATTTGGGCTTCATGTGCATTATAATATATTACAATATTTGTGGAAAGACTATGAATGCACTGACTATTATCGCTTACTGATAACATCGCCATGTGTGCAGTTTTAATAGCTGCTACTGTTCACAAAACATTTATATTTACCTATCTTTTGCTTTTAAGTTTACTTTTCAGTTTGAATTTGTAGCACTTTCATTCTTATTCATTGTCAGTAACAAGGTACTTATATAAAATAGTAAGCAGTATACTCTGCTGTTTTTGTACTGGTTTTGCTAATAGTGATATTGTTTCTTCATCGTTTGTTTTATTATGGGTAAAAACATCAACTTGAAATTTAGTTATTTATCTTTTTTTACATTAAAGTTGATTGACTTAGTGATACTGCACATATTATAGTAATTAGTAAATTATTTCACTTGCTAACACTAATGCATCCAACTGTATCCAAGTCTTGAAATGTGTTTTCATTGATAAAAGAGGCTGAGATCATGCATATTAGCACACTCTGAAACCTAAAATCAATAGAAATATATAAGATGGATGCAGTTTACTAGCATTATTTTGTTACAGTTCATAAAACATGGTATGTAAACATTTGCCAGCTAATAAAGCACTTCAGTGGTCAAGAGGATGAAGTGCTCTTATATCGTAAAAATACCTTTGCTAAACTTTCCATTTCAGAACATTCCAACCATAAAAGGCCAGACTTCTGTCATTAAAATCTACCAGTATCAATCAATATGCACAGCCTTTGTAGAAGTAAAAGTCAGCTGAGTAATTCCCCATTAATCTGTAACTAATAAAGAGGTCGCTGCTAAAAACAACTTTATATTTCAGTGTTTCATCTACAAATTCAGTGCCTGCTGCTCTTGAAGAATAACTTGCCTGTGTTACATTAAAAAAAATGATAAGCTGGTAATATTGCATTACGGAATGGATGGCAAATTGAGAGCAGGTTCATAGTTACTAGACATGTAATTCAAAGGATGAGACACTCAGGACTGCAGCATCCCACTCCAAATTATAGCACAGTATCTACATGATGTGGAAACCCCATCTAACCCTGGAATATATTAAGTGGGTCCTATTTGTATCACAGACGAAGTTTAAGCTTTAGAATGGGTAATTCTAGTAGTGTTTGTTTTGTGGCTATGCAGGTCTTTCAGGGGGGAGGTCTATATTATAACACAGAAAGTACATATGTGCAACTACATAAAAGTCGACACATAATGCACGAAACCTGAAAATAATGAACGGACACGTCATCAAATTTTTCCTTAGGGAAACCGTTTGCAAAAAAAATAATTTAACACCATAATAAATATACCAGTTCCGAGATCGCACTATAGGGAAGGAAAGGGCAACTCTGTGAAGTTGGCCAACTATCTCCTTGCCCTATGACATATTCATCGAATCGCTTAAATGCGATTCAATGAATATGTGTCGCTGTTTCCACATTCGCTCAGAAGCCTTTTCATGCTTCTGATATAGACCCCTTTCAGGGTGGGGGTGTGAGAATTACATCCCAGGCATATACAACTTTGAGGTGGTTTGTATAGGATATATTACTTACTCCCTGTATTCTTTTAGTGGGGAAACTCTGTGGATGCTCCAATTGTTGGATGTGCCTGGTAAAGTACATACCAAAGGGGGCATTGTACTCAATGATAGATCTGATGAATGCTGAATACATACTACCAAAAGAGTAGCACCAGTCCCATGATGAGAAGTAGGCCACAGGTTCTTTAATGATCAACAGTCTTGTACCAGATGATGTAGGTGTCTGTAGGCTTGTTACAGCCTTTTCCTGGTAGATGCCTTGAACAGCAATCCGATCAATCAGGAAGGTCCAACACATACATTCACTGCCCAAGCAGAGACAATCAGGAATCAATGCCCTCTGCTCCTTCCCTAATTAGGAGTAAAATATAAGCACAAATTCCAATCTGGCACCTGTGAAGCAGTTATCAGGCTTTCTGGTGATCAGAAGTCTCCAGGAAGTAATGTCCCTATGTTCCTTCTCTCACCAGGAGCAAAACAAAAGCCCTAATCCCAAGATGACTACCGAGAGGCAGAATGTGGCTCTCCAATAATCAGTTGTCTTGGAGTAGATGTTGCAGATTTTAAAGGTAAGATGGAAAAAAAATAGGTTAATATCCTAAGAGATGCAATGTGCACTAAGCAGGTATAGATTCATAGGTGTTTACTAGGCTAACGACCACAAGGGCCTTTCTAAGCCTAGTCATGCATCCCAAATCTCTGACAAGTTCTGATACCCTTGATAAGTGTAAGCATGGGCCTGGGAGATGAACCATTTACAGGTTACCTGTGTCCATTAGAGATGTAGGTGCCAAACCAGGAATTAATTTCCGGTTTTCTATCCAATTGTCCAAGTTGCGCTTGAATTGGGTTAGGGAGGAACTCTGCTTCATATGGATGGGGAGCCTGTTCCATAGATGGGGTAGTCTCTGGGATGCATACCTGTCTCTCTAGCAAGTCCTATTTATATCACAGGCAAGGTTTAGGTCTTTAGAATAGGTATTTCTGGTGCTGTTTGTTTTGTGGATATGCAGGAGGTCCATCAGAGTGGGGTCTGACAATACAGGTCATTGATCCTTTGAAGGCGAAAGGCCGAGGTACCAGATCGTAATAAATGGAGAAGAAAGAAATTTATTGGTTCTAGCGTTGGTTTGTGTTTTCTTGAATATTGATTGCCTTTTGGACTGTGTTTGGAGACATTGTCAGACCCCACTCTGATGGACCTCAGTAACAGAAAATATACCACAGTTAGATATGAAACAGGGGGTAACTAAAACTTTACCAATCTAAGGAGAGCACTGTTAGATTGGATGGGCTGGGCACTTATATTCTGGTTCTGTGGAATATAATGGGATGACTAATAAATTTAAATACCAGAAAGGAAATGATATGACAAAATGATAGTTTTGTGTTTACTGACAATTATGAATGAAATAGGAGAGGGAAGGAACTATGTGGTCAAATTACCATAAGGGGTGGGCAACTAGAGAGACAGTTGAGTTTTAAAACACAGCTGCACAAGGGTGGGAGGGTTGAGGAAAATTTAATTTCTGTTTGATTTACAAGAGACACATTGGTGGTCTCTTTCCTATATTAAATATGCAGTTCATAGGTTCATAGTAGGCTATCTGCCCTAGGGCATTTATAAGCCTAGCCAGAGTGTGCTTGGCTTTTGCCACCCATTTTAAATTAATTTTGCTATGCCCTTTTTCGAGGTTAGTATACTGTGCCTCTGTCTAACAGTGACATAGAAGTGATACCTGGGGTAAACCTACGATCTCCCATCCACTCATCAAGATTCCTCTTGAAGAGAGTCAATGAGGGAATCTGCCTAACCTGGACTGGGATTTTATTCCAGAGTGAAGGGAGCCTCTGGGTTATGAATCTGTCCATCCAGCATGTCCTATTTATTTCAGTGCTGAGGTACAAGTCTCTCGAGCGCGTAGCTCAATGGGATATGGATTTTTTGAGGTGCAGCATGTCCATTAATTCTGGGTTGGACATGGCTTTATAAGTCAGGCACAGATCGCCTCTGAGCAAGCGGTATGCCACTGAGTAGAGCTGGAGTTTCTTTAACCAGGCAGCATATGGCATCTGTTTGAGCCCTATGATCCTCTTGGTGAGGTACTTTTGGGGTCTTTCCAGTTGCTGCAGGTGTCTGGTAAGGTACATCCCGAAAGGGGCATTGTACTCAATTATTGGCCTGATGAGGGATGAGTAAAGAGGCACGATGACCTCCCCAGATCTAGATGTGAATCCCCTCATGATTAGGTGAGCTATATAAAATGTTTTTCTAACCACTTTGGCCACGTGGTTGTTAAATGAGAGATTGCTATCAACTTGGGTCCCTAGGTCCCTAATTACTTCTTCTGTACTTAATGGATTACTACCTATGTGGTAATTTGTGGGCACTTTGTTTTTGCCAAAGGGGATGACTATACACTTTTTGGCATTTAGCTTGAGGCCATGGCTCTGGCACCAGTTGTCTGTTTCTATGAGGCCCTTTTGGAGGATGCTTGTGTCGGCTGGAGAGCCGATTATGGCGCCCAGTTTGCAGTCATCTGCGAACATAGTCAGCCACAGTCCTTCTGTGTTGGCCTGTACCTCCGAGAAATATATACTGAACAAGAGAGGTCCCAGGACTGAGCCTTGTGGGATGCCACTTGTAACTGGTTTGGAGTCTGACATGGCTCCAGCAATTCTAACCATGTGGGTTCTGTCCTTGAGCCAGTTTGCAACCCATCTAGTGACATAGGGGTTTATATTTAAGCTGGTGAGCTTATCTATAATGCCCGAGTGGAGTATTGTATCAAAGGCTTTTGCGAGGTCCAGGTAAGCTGTGTGGACCACCTTCCCCTCGCAATGGCCTTGGTGACTGTTTCAAAGAAATCAACCAGGTTTAAGAGGCAGGATCTGCCCTTAACAAAGCCGAACTGGGTAGGATCCAGTGTCTGTAGGTCCCCAATATCTTTATTTATGAGGTCCATGATGATCCTTTCCATAGCTTTGCAGACCAAGCTAGTCAGGCTTATGGGGCGATAGTTTCCAGGATCCGTTGAGGCACCACCTTTGTGGAGAGGGACCACTGTTGCTGTACGCCACTCTTTGGGTACATATCCTGTAGTAAGGCTGAGATTGAACAGTAGTTTTATGTTTGGGTTTAGCTCTTCATGGAGTTCCTGTAGGACACAGCCCGGGACACCATCTGGTCCCATTGATGCTGTGTTTTTTGCTTTGGAGAGGGCAGCTCTTACCTGAGCATCTGAGATGTCAGGGGGGCAGCACTCTGCTGGGATAAATATTTGCCCTTTTGGTGGTGAGGGGATGAGAAGTTTGCACTGAACCTGTCAGCTAGGATGTTGGCAATGTCTGTGGGTTCGGTGTATTTTTTGTCATTTTGGACTAATTCTGGGCATATCTGGGAATTCCCACCCAGGTTCCTAACATAACTAAAGAAAGCCTTGTGATTATCCTTAGTGTCCTGTGCAATTTTTCTCTCGAAGCTGGCCTTAGACGATTTTATGAGTGCCCGTAGTTTTTTGCTAATACTGATCAGAGATGCCTTCCCTTTTTGGGATTTTGCTCTATCATGTAGTAGCTTCCTCCTTCTATTGTATAGTTTGTTTATGGCTGGGGTCCACCAGACAGGACGTCTGCCTTTGGAGGATTGGGCCTTGGTTTTATTTGGGATTGCATGATCCATGCATTCCTGAAGGTGTTCATAGAATGCATTTATAAAGGATTCTGCGGTCTGGGCCGTATTTTCCACAGGCCCGGGGGCTTTGAAGGATTCCACCTCAGTTTTGAGGAGTGTGAAATTTGCTTTCGAGAAGTTTTTCACTGTGGTTTTGAGGGCGGGGTGGAGTCGGGATGTGAATATCCAGTGAGATTAGTTTATGGTCTGATCTTACCAGTGAGGGATACACTTCTGGTCTGGAGCATAGAGTCCCCATGTTGGTGATGATCAGGTCCAGTATGTTTTCCCCTCTTGTGGGAGTGGTAACAAGTTGTTCCATAGCATTTAAGTTTATGAATTCTAGGAACCTTTGGGCTAGGGTGTTGGAGCTAGTGTAATGCTCCCAATCTATGTTTGAGTAGTTGAAGTCACCCAATATAATGGTGTTTGGAGAGACCTTCATATTTTCCAGTGTTCTCAGGAAGGCCGAGTGGGGTTCCTGGGTTTGGGAGGGTGGTCTGTAGCAGGCTATAAACTGGAAGGCAGTTTTACCCACTGTTAGTTGCACATGGATAGTCTCTGATGCTTCGTGCTGTGCCACCAACCTGGAGGTGTGGGTATCTTTGACGAATATTGATACTCCCCCTCTTTTTGTGGTACAGTCCAAGTTTTGGGGCCGAAAAGCATGGTATGAGGTATAACCTGGTAGTGCTGGGGTGCTCTCGGGAGCCTTGAACCAGGTTTCTGTTACTGGACAGATATCGATGTTCTCCATGCTAAGGAGAGTTTCGAGTGCATGCATCTTGAGCTTTAGACTTCTGGCATTGAGTAGCATTACTCTTAGTTTCTTATCCCTTGTGATACCTATGGAGGTGGGGTTGTCTTTTGAGCCTTACCTAAAAAAGGCACTATGGGGGTAGCAAGAGCCTTTGCCAATATCCAAAAGCCCAGGGATGACAGATGCAAGCCATCCCTAGCGAAGCATCGTGGCTTGTCGAGCATGTCATCCCAGGCTGACAGGCATTGGATCCCCTTTGAATGACACCAATACTTAAGCCAATTGTTGAAATTGATCATCTTGTCTTCATATTGTGGCATCATTCTTGGTGAGGGTAAGATGCTACTCAAGGTCAGGGTCATACCAGCCTGGGCTACATGCTCAGAGAGCTCCTCTATGTCTCTTTTCATGTAGTCCAGGGAGGTACATCTCAGGTCATTCACACCAGCATGGACAATGACTGAGTCATATTTGTACTTGCCTTGGAGTGACCTGAGTGCTTGTGTTATGTGGCGGATCCTAGCGCCCAACAGGCAGCTCACTGTGACCTTCTCCTTGTTCAGCCTGGTGAGCGGGACGTCAGTGTGCCTGATGATAGAGTCACCTATTACAAGTGTATCAGGTATGTTGTTTAGCCTTAAGGGCTGTGACTGTTCGGCACACTGGCTTTGTGAGCTATGTGTTGCACGTGTTTTGTTTTGGAGTAGCGGTTGCTTGGGTGTCTGCTTTGGAGGTCTCTGCTGCTTAGGCAGATTTTTATTTAGAGACTCCGAGTATGTTTTTGTGTGCTTATGTGTTTGGTTTGCTGTCGTGGTAGGTCTGTGTGAGACTGGAATTGTAGTGAGTGTGGTTTCCTTCTCCTCCTGACTGGTTTTGCCAGTACTGAGTTGAGAGAGCTTAGCCTCCAGTATGGCTATATGGTTGCATCTCACACATATGTTGGAATTTGTTGGGAGGAGGAGAGGGTTGTCTGTGTACATGAGGCAGTTGTAACATTGCCACAAGATTCCCAGATTCACCAGCTGGTCCGGAGAGGAGATTGACAACTGTCCTTTGGACATGCTAGAATAGTATTGGGAATTCCTTTATAATTGAAAAAAGGGCCAATGGGGAATGAGGTACTCAAGGGGAGTTTGTGAGGGTGTAGTGCTTTTAATATTTTAGTGCTGACTTATATAATTGCTTTAGTGAGCAAGTACCAGGTAACTTAAATGCAATGTGTTTCAGGTAACTTAAATGCAAAAAAACGACAAACAGTAACTTTCTTTCAAGTGAAACAAGGAAATAAGTACAGTAAGCAATGCAGATATCACTGAAAAGCTGCGTTTTAGGTGGAATTAGTGTTTCAGGGAAATAACAAGCAAACAAACAAGCAGCATACAAATAAAGCTAGATTCAGCAGGCCTGGATCTAGTATATGTTACAGCAAACAAAGTGTACCAATTTCAGTAAGAAACAGTTAAAATATGCAGGCACTATAAGCCTTTAACCAGAAATTCCCAGCTCAGAAGGGCAGAGTCCAGCCTCTCCTCCCACAAGAGTACAGACCACGAACCTTATTAATGTAAAATAACTGGCCTGAAGCCCAAGTGCTTAAACCAGAATTAATACACTTTTAGAATAACAGACACTGAGCCCTCAATCAGCATTTCCCAACTTAGAAGGATGTAAGCTACCTGTTCTGCCACTACAGTGCAGACCACAAACCTTCTTAATGTAAAACAACTGGCGTGAAGCCCAAGTGCTTAAACCAGAATTAATACACCTTTAGAATAACAGACAGTGAGCCCTCAATCAGCAGTTCCCAACTTAGAAGGATGTAAGCTACCTGTCCTGTGCAGGCCACAAACCTTCCTAATGTAAAACAACTGGTCTGAAGCCCAAGTGCTTAATCCAAACGACTTAGAATGATGGCTACACTTTAATCAAGTTACTACCAAGCAGTAATAAATACAACTGAATACTTTAAAGAATGCCTGGATTAGTGCTCAGGTTATACAAACAAAGCTAGATTCAGCAGGCCTGGATCTAGTCTATGCTACAGCAAACAAGGTGTACCAGTTTCAGTAAGAAGCAGTTTAGATATGCAGGCACTATAAGCCTTTAACCAGAAATTCCCAGCTAGAAGGGCAGAGTCCAGCCTCTCCTCCCACAATATTGCAGACCACTAACCCTTTTAATGTAAAATAACTGGCCTGAAGCCCAAGTGCTTAAAACAGAATGAATACACTTTAGAATAACAGACACTGAGCCCTCAATCAGCAGTTCCCAACTTAGAAGGATGTAAGCTACCTGTCCTGCCACCACAGTGCAGACCACAAACCTTCCTAATGTAAAACAACTGGTCTGAAGCCCAAGTGCTTAAACTAAAAGGCTTAGAATGAGTTACACCAAGCAGTAATAAATACAACTGAGTAATAAATAAATAAAGTAGGAAGAAACACAAATACAGTAAAAGCAGATTTTTTTTTTTTTTGAGTGAGCAAATGAGATGGGCCCAGGAGTTACAGGACAGAAACAAGTGCAAATGCAGGCCTTCAAATCAGAAAGTTGAGAGAGATGGAAGACCGCCCAAACGGCCAATAACTACAAATTCTGGGCCGGATCCACTCCTTATGTGGTAGACAGGTTACCTAGTGCTTACCACTCCCACGGATAAGCTATAAGGCTTCCCTCCAACACAGAAAGGCTTGGGGGCTCAGAAGCTTACAAATAGTCCTGGATACAGCAAATCTGTATCTGAAACACTAATTACAGGAAAGGTAGGAAACAGGCTTACAATTTTTTTTTTTTGCAGAATGCAGAATACATGTAAAACACAGTATACAGAAAATATACTACAATATATATAACAGAAGAAGGCAATGAACCAATACAAATTACAACAAAGAAAAACAGCTAACCTATCCCTCACAGCAATCTGTGGCAAAGTCTAAGCTTTTCCTGTAACACCTTGAAATGTTTTATTTTACATCTTAAATGGTTTCATTCCTAGTTCCACCCTCCGTTCACAGGTAGTTAAACATAATTTACCTGTTCTAATTTCTATGTGACTCACAAGAGACATGGCTCTGGTTTCTTTCTTATTTTATATATGCAACTGAAAGGAGAATATAAGTAAAACACAATGTAAAGAAAAATACAGCACAATATACAAAACAGAAGACATTAGTGAAGCAATGCAAATTACAAGAAAGCAAAAAGAAACTAACTTTTCCCCTCAAAGCACTCTATAGCACAGTCTGCATGAGCTTTTCCAGTAAAGCAATGAAATGTTTTATTTTACCTTTTAAACAGAAGCTTTGGTTCCTAGCTCCACCCTCAGTTCAAAGGTAATTAACTTTAATTGACTTGTTCTAATTACTGTGTGACTCTCAAGAGACACAGCTGTAGTCTCTCTCCCATTTTAAATGTTTAAATATGTAGTTGAAAGCAGAGTACAAGTAAAACACAATGTAAAGAAAATACAGCACAATATACAAAACAGAAGACATTAGTGAAGCAATACAAATTACAAGAAAGCAAAAAGAAACTAACCTTTCCCATCAAAGAACTCTATGGCACAGTCTGCATGAGCTTTTCCAGTAAAGCAATGAAATGTTTTATTTTACCTGTTAAATAGAAGCTTTGGTTCCTAGCTCCACCCTCAGTTCACAGGTAATTAACTTTAATTGACCTGTTCTAATTACTGTGTGACTCTCAAGAGGCACAGCTGTAGTCTCTAACCTATTTTAAATGTTTAAATATGCAATTGAAAGCAGAGTACAAGTAAAACAGAATGTAAAGAAAATATACCACAGTATACAAAATAGAAGGCATTGAAGCAATACAAATTACAAGAAAGCAAAAACAAACCAACCTTTCCCTCACAGCAATCTGTGGCAGAGTTTGAGTAAGCTTTTCCGGTATTTATAAATAAATAAATACAATAAATAGTACAAACAAGGTGGATGATTTCTTAAATAGTATTGCATTGCATTACTTGTACTGATCTTTCAGATTTCACTTAAGAGGCTTTGCCTTTATAGCTAAAGTAGTATCAGAAAATCATCCAAGAATTACCTGTTTACTCACTCATTTGAAAAATAAATAAAAACAAAAAATAATTAGAAATATTCTATAGTGCTTACACATTAGCAAACTGACACTGAACGAATATGCCATTTTATGTGAAAATATCTTTCCATGATAAGACTGAGGTTATCAGGATAACATTAATGACACAGTGAAGTAGCTACTGGTGTTATTCAGATAAATGGAAAGCATTCTGAAGACTGAACTTGTTATTTTTATAGTTATTTTTATTAGGCTTGCTAACTGACTAGATTGGCTTGTCCTGAGATCCTTTTCAGCCATGGCCTGTGCCATTTGGGCAAATACAAGTGAATTAATGCAACACCATAATAACAGGGATCAGTAAGTCATTGTAACAAGAGAACAAACATTGGGTACAAAACAATATATTTCAATTTAAATGAAGCATACAAAACAATGTACATTCTCTAAGTTAACAAAGATAGATCTTAATCTAAGCTTTGATTTAGCTAAACATAAGAAACCAACGGATTACAAATAGCATTATGAAATATAAAAGTAAGAAAAATGACAAAGTGAGCATTCACCAGAAACACATTAGATGGTCCTGATACTTAGCACATTCCTGAGCAAGGAATATACACAATGTAATGTATTAGAGGAATATATGTAAGGTACAAAGGAAAGTTGGATGAACTTGTTTTAGAATAAAGATGATATATACTGTAGGGTGTGTGTGTGTGTGTGTGTGTGTGTGTGTGTGTGTGTGTGTGTGTGTGTGTGTGTGTGTGTGTGTGCATGCATATTTCACATTATTAAAGGGAATATATCAAACTGAGCAGGGTACAGAGCTTCTGTATTAAGGTCACATGACATTATTGCTTAGAAAAGTTCTGTCAGGAACGGTTTTTCCAATTTGCTGTTGATCCTTTGACTAAATAAGCTTCCAAACAGTCTAGCTTTTTATGGTGAAGTTAGAATCCAAGATTGTTGTTTTCAATAGGAAGTTACTGAATCCTTTCTTGTGAGAGATTTCTACCTTAGTCATTTGTTTGACAATATAGATGGTATATATAACTCATTCAAGCCTAAAACACCTTTTTTGTACATTTCCAGTTCACACCCATAGCTTCGTATAGCATCCAGACCTTTTTTAGGTCTGGCTTTTTTAACTAAGCAACTTAACAGCTATTAATAGGCAGTATTAGAAAGTGCAAGGAGTTATTAACAAAATGACACTAAGACTGTTAACATAGGATGCTCTGCAGTAGAGAAATTAATCACTATTAGCATCTTATAATTCATATTTTGTGTTCATATCTTCATAACTAAGAACCCAATGTGTTATTTAGGGGTATGGTGTGATATTCCATGGTGGAAGACAGGGAAATTAACTGTTAGTGTCCATTTATATCACACTATATATGAGATATTGATAGTTGTTTGTCAGTAATTATGAAAAAAAACAATATTTCCATATTTACTTAATTCTTCAAAAAGCAGCTGAGTTACAGACTGTTGCATGATATGTCTGAGTACGGATAAGACAGCTGTAATGGCAGCATGTGGGGGGAATCATAGGAATATGAGAACTGAGATAGAAGGGAAGACACTGGAACAGGTTAACAGCTTTGTGCATGAGCTATGAGGGTGGTTGAGGAGAAGGGAAGTCTGAATGAAGAAGTCAAGGCTAGAATCAGAAGTGCTGCAGACAAATGGCTCAGATTGTAATGGGCAGTGTATAATAGAAGAATGCCAAAGAAGTTGAAAAGTAAGGTGTGAAAATCATGGTGTGACCAGTACTACTGTGTGGTATAGAAACTTGGGCAGTAAAGGCAAAGCAGTTGAAGAAGCTAGAGACAATGGAGATGAAGTGGCTGAGATGGGAGGTAGGATGGACACTGTGGGACAGATGAAGAAATTAGGACATCAGAGCAGAAACCAAAGTGGCTTCAGTTGCAGAAAATGTCAAAAAGAACAGATTACAGTGTTTCAGGCACATGTGCAGAAAAGCAGAAGACAATCTGCTGAAGAGGATGTGGGACAGACAGGAAGAGCGTAAGAGGAAATGAGGGCATCCAGCAAAGAGGTGGATGGACTGTGTGAGAAAAGACCTGCAATAGTCAGGCATGAGTGTTGGAGAAGGTAGGAGAGTGGCATTGAATAGAGAGAGATGGCATTATTTGACATGACACCCTGACCCTATGTAGAAAATGGGAAAAGGGCAGTTGATGATGATGATGCAATGATATCTGGCGAAGCTTTAGATTTTGTTGAATAAAACGGTCTGACATTTGTACTGTAAGTTGCACATCTTGCAAGATATTCAGTGTTATATTGCTAATTATATAATTAAGGCTATGATTTCATATTTCTGTAAATATCTCAATAAACATGCACTCATAGAGGAATTTCATGTTGTCACGTGAAAGCTTATGTCTGTTTAACAGACATGTTCTAACAATATATGTCTAGCTTGTAGAGTTTCCAAGTTATGAGAATTTGTTTGTGAAAGTTTAGTAAAAATTTAATTTGGGCTTCATGTGCATTATAATATATTACAATATTTGTGGAAAGACTATGAATGCACTGACTATCATCGCTGTAAAGAATACCTTACTGATAACATCACCATGTGTGCAGTTTTAATAGCTGCTACTGTTCACAAAACATTTACATTTACCTATCTTATGCTTTTAAGTTTACTTTTCAGTTTTTATTTGTAGCACTTTGATTCTTATTCATTGTCAGTAACAAGGCACTTATATAAAATAGTAAGCAATATGCTCTGCTGTTTTTGTGCTGGTTTTGCTAATAGTGATATTGTTCCTACATAGTTTGTTTTATCATTGGTGAAAACACATTAACTTGAAATGTAGTTATCTTTTTTACATTAAAGTTGATTGACTTAGTGATACTGCACATATTATAATAATTAGTAAATTATTATTTCACTTGCTAACACTGATGCAACCAATTGTATCCAAGTCTTGAAATGTGTTTTCATTGATAAAAGAGGCTGAGATCATGCATATTAGCACACTCTGAAACCTAAAATCAATAGAAATATATAAGATGGATGAAGTTTACTAGCATTATTTTGTTACAGTTCATAAAACATTGTATATAAACATTTGTCAGCTAATAAAGCACTTTAGTGGTCAAGAGGATGAAGTGCTCTTATATCGTAAAAAATACCCTTGCTAAATTTGTACAGTTTTGTGACATTAACCTGTTTTATTAACTTAGAAATGACAACAAACAGCATAAGTAGGGCTGAATAGCATATATTCATGCCCAGATGAAATTGGCTAAACTGTCACTATTAAAATCACGTAAAAGCTAGTAAGCTAGTTCATTCACCTGTTGCACCTGTAACTCCTGTTGCCGGATGTTCAGAAAGCTGTGGGATCTATACCCACACAAAGCAAATTTAGTTATATTCCAGCACTAACAATGTAAGATAGTGGTGGTGGGGTAGCATTCCTGTGTTTCTACCTCAAGATTAAACATATAACTGAGACCCCATCTACCTTATCTTGTGGTAGTAAACATAGATGTTAAACATCCCATGGCATTTATTAATAAATAAAGAGAGAGAGCTTCCTAGTTGCCTAGTCAGATGTTAAGCAGTCATTAGAATTACAACATCCTGACACTACAGTGCAGCATGGGGAGGGGGGAACTTATGAGATAGTGACTTTTAATTCAAAGGAGAATCACACCTACAGACTCAAAAAAACATGCTTATTTCAGCATGGTTTGGTAATTCCTACATTTAAACACCACTCTGGGACTATTTATAGTTTTTTAAATATTTTATAAGTAATTTCTTAGTCTGACTACATGGGGTCTAGCATCCTAAAGTGATCCTGATCGTTTAGTCTGCCTCTAGGTATTCCACAATGCAGTGTTTGTCTTAAAAAATTATATCATGCAAGCCTCTGTCTTCCAATAGCTCCTGTCACTGCATTGATTTTACATGCATATACTGCTGTCTTTCAGTTAGTTAGTTTTAAGTAACATTTCATGCCGTTCAGTGACTACTTAAAACACGAAAAGAGCAAATGCCACAGAACAGACTTTCAAAGTGCTTTTTACTGCTGCTTCTTTTTAGAATGGCTAAATTGCAGTCTTTTGTGAAGCCTTAATTGTACTGCTTTGACTCACCTCCCATCCCCCTTCACACCTAACTTCCCTAGCTGTCAAAGTGCTAAGGGTAATTTGAGCTGTTACTTGCTGTGATTGACAGCTCACAGCAGGAGACTTGACTCATGTACTGTTTTCCTTGTTCTAGCCTTTACTTTCTGTATGGGTAGGGGAAGGATGACGGAGCTGTGACATCACAGCATGGGTGGGTTTTTAGGACGGTTGTGGTGATGTCAGTTTGGAGAAGGCCAGAAAACTACCTGTATTTATTAGCCTTGATAACATCAATGAATTGGAGAATACAGCAAGCATTTCCAGGGGAGGATAAAAGTTTTTTAAAAGTGAAACCACCACAGTACAATAAACTCCCATTTTAGTGGACAGAAACAGTTGATTTAAAATATTTTAAATGCTGTATTGTTGTTTATTCATAGCAGAGACTGCAAATAGGAAGAAAAAGGACAGAGAAGTTGAGCATTTAATAACAGAATCCTGTTGTTGTCCTTTAACAAGATAAATTCTGTTTCTACCAGCCCATTTTCAGCTAGTATTTTCTCCAGAGCCATAAATAAAATGAAATACACTTACTGAATAAACGCAATAAATATATTGGCTGTAATAGTCTTATCATTGTCATTGGTGCAACAGGTAGCACACTTGCCTTTGGTGCAGAAGGCTGTTGACTCTATTCTCACTCTAGGTAGGTAGATTGCTGAAACTGCAGGGCAGCAAGGGGGTGCTGTACTCCAATGTGTGTGTCACCCTTTGGATGAGATGATAAACTGAGTTCCCATGTGCCTGAGT
This sequence comes from Protopterus annectens, assembly GCF_019279795.1. Classification (NCBI taxonomy): domain Eukaryota; kingdom Metazoa; phylum Chordata; order Ceratodontiformes; family Protopteridae; genus Protopterus; species Protopterus annectens. Next base: position 721,989,508 of record NC_056749.1, on the reverse strand, counting down.
TGGTGGTAGCTCAGGTGGACAAAATGTCCCACTGAACCTATCAAAAAGAATAGGGGCCCTTTACCTAATACAACATAAAAACATTATTTATATATTCACAAAATCTACAATTTTACAGGCACATATATACATAGTTCTGTTTCTTACTATTTATATTTTTCTTATAACATCCTCATTGTTATTCTTCTGTCATTGACCCGCACTCCTTCTTCTACAACTATAATATGATTTTTTTTGCAATATATCTGCTAAAATCCATTTTGCATTAAACAAAATTTCATGTCTAGTTTTTCATTCCAAATAACCCAGATTACAGAAAATAAATTCTTGAAACTGCGGTGGTGGTGCTGCGGTAGCGTTGTTGCCTCATAGCAAGACGTTGTCCCATTCGATTCTCAGCTAGAGCATCTTCTGTGTGGAGGCATATGTGAATGGGGCGTGCCTTCGTTGAAGGTCGGGCGTCAGGGCTGGTAACCCGGTACGTAAAAATCCACTAGCAATCATTAGCGGACCGGAGTTCCACTGTGGCGACCCCTAACCGGGAAAAGCCGAAAGACACAAACAAACAAACAGAAAATAAATTCTTATCTATCCTTCTCACATATTCTCTTTTATTATTCTTATAATATCCATCATTAATATTCTCAATTTTTTTCTCACACAATATTTTCCAAAGTTTCATCACTCTTATATTTAAAAAAAAAAACATGATCTGTTACCTTTTCCTCCACATAAAATAAACACATTCTTTCAGCCTTTTTTATATGGCATATTCCTCTTTACTAATAAACTCCAAAAAGCAAAACAGTAGTATTCCACACGATTTAATGTTAGCGCTTTCATACACAATTTTACATGCGCTTCTTCAGACATTAATTACTCCCAAAATGCAATATGTTTTATAGTCCACTTAATTAATTAATTAATTCCAAAATGAAATACATTGAATAAAAGCCACATGCTAATGATTACTACATCTCTTGAGTTCATTTTGTAGAAAATGTTTGTATATATTCATACTTGTATATTTGAACTTAAGCAAAATGCTTCTCAGATATTTACAAAAAACAAAAAAACCCATTTAAACCATTGCATATTCTTCATATTATTTGCACATAAAATACATTTCTGACTGCTTTTCTTAAAAAAAACTTGATAAACATAATTATGTCATCTCTCTAAAGCCCTTAATTTTAAAATGCATTTGATAGAGCAGGCTTCATTTAAGCCTGGAAAAACTTATGCATTTGTCAACAATTGCCACTTTAATTCTTTTTCTTCGAGCTTAAGCTCCCATGGGCCTCCTCTTATATTCCTATCCATCTGTTCTAGAACTGTAAATGTAAAACTATGAGAGTGATATTCTGCTATATGTCTAGCTAGAGCATTGGTGTTAACATTTCTACTTATGCTATATAAATGCTCATAAATTCGTTGCTTAAAGTGACGTTCAGTCTTACCCAAATAAAAAGCCAAACATTGGCTGCAAGAAGCTAGGTATACTATGCCTTGGCTTTCACAATTGAATCTTCCTTTTATATTGTATTTAATACCCTTAATTCTCACATATGTTCCTGTCCGGATATATTTACAGTAATGACATTGCCCACATTTATGCATGCCCCAAATTTGACTATAATTTATTTTACTTGTTTCTAGAAGAGCTTTTAAGTTTAAAAAGTAACCAGAGGTCTCTTTCCCAAAATGGTGGCAATGGTACGATCTTCTAAAATAAACTGCCAATTACTTATCAAACATTTTTAAATTCTATGGCATTAGTGGAGAAATCTATCAAAAAACTAGACATATAGTTATTAGATAGATTCCCATTCTTAACTTCTTCTAAGTCACCAATGCCTATTGAACTAGAGGGTATTTCTTCTACAATATGTCCTTTTGTCAGAATTGGTATGAAATGACCTGACTTTCTTTTTATTTTTACCTCAATTGTCAAATGTTTTATAAGAGTTTCTGGATATGCACGCCTAATAAACATTTTCCTTAAATTTTCACATTCTTTAAAAAAATGTTCATCACTAGAAATCATTTTAGATGCTCTAACCAACTGTCCTTTTACCACTCCTCTTTTCTGGTGATAAGGATGGTTACTGTAGAAGTGCAAAAAACAGTTCGAATAAGTGGGCTTCCTATAGATTTATGATTTATATCTATTATATTTTCTGTCCTTAGAAAGTTTTATATCTAGGAAATTAATTTATTTTTTGTTGAATTCAAAAGTAAATTTAAGGAAATTTGTAAAGGCTGTCATCACTTCCACTAATTGCTTTGCTAAATTTTCATCTCCTTTCAGTATAAAAAGCATGTTGTCTTGGTATCTTGTATACCAAATGACTTTTTCTCTAAAAAGAGGATTTGGGAATAGAAATGTTCATTCCCAAAAAGCCATAACAGCATTAGCAAAACTGCCCCCACATGGGGACCCCATAGCTACCCCTAATTTTTGTAGGAAATAATCGCCTTTAAACATGAAAGAATTGTTATTCAAAACTATTTCCAACAAAATAATAATCAGATCTATTACTTGACCTTCCACCTGCTTAATGAGTAAAAAATCCCGTACCCATTCTAGACCTATATCTTGAGGTATGACTGTATATAAGTCCTTTATATCTACAGTCAAAAAATTAAAAGAAGGATCAAAAGTTAAATCGTTAAGATGGTCTAAAAAGGCCCATGAGTCATGACAGATTTGTCTCTCTGTAGGGGAATTTTTAACTTGGAATCTACCCATTTAGCACAGGCATATGTAATAGATTTACGACCATCTGTTATGGGGTAGAATGGGGGGTCGTTGATATTCTTATGGATTTTTGGAGTTCCGAAAATCACTGGAATAAGGGGCACAGGCATGCTCAAGTACTGATATGTGTCCATTAAAATGCTGGCATCTACAAATAAATCACTAAGATAAGATTTAATGCGTGCATATGCTTGGTTCAACTCATTCAGTGACACTTTTACATAGTTGTTACTAGTCAGCATGCTATATATCTTCTTGTCATATTCACATTGATCCATAAAAATGACCCCTCCCCCTTTATCTGGCTGCATGACCCAGACATTGTGAACTTTCAGATATGTTATAAGTTCTCTTTCTGCTCTTGAAATGTTACTATTTTGCAGCTGTAAAGAACCTTGATTTTCAGTCTTAGATCTAAAGTGCACTTCATTAATTTTTTCAAATAATGCCAAAGTCCCCTGTATAGGGGGATTGAAGATGCTAGACACTTTTTCATTATTTGTAATACTATTACTTTTATCAAATATATCATTCAGGTTCAATTTACGAACAAAAAGTTTAAGGTCGCAGATGGTCTTGGCTATATTAGCTCTACAACTAGGCATGAAATTGAGACCCTTAGCTAGAAAGTTTACCATTGTCTGTGTTACATCAATGGAACTATAGTTATAAATTTTAAAGTTCCCTTCTTCGTTTTGATGAATAGACAGTTTATTTAAAAAAATCCTTCTTCATTTTGATGAATAGACAGTTTATTTAAACCAGTAACATTTGCTATCTTTTGCGATGAACATTCTTCTTCTTTTGTTGATTCCTGGGTCTGTTGTTGTAGGATCCCTGCTGGGCATACTTGTTGTCGGCCTGGCAAAAAACCTGGCCATTGTTATTCTGTTGGTTATGCATATAATTCCCATTTGTTACATTGTTATTAGCATTATGCTGATGCTGTTGATTTGCCATAATGCGTTCGTTACGGTGAACAGTTTGAAACTGATTATTTGTTTCAAAATCAAGAGCAGTGACATCATCACCTTTTAATTGATTCTGATTTGTTGTTGCCATAGCATTCATAGTATTAGGGGAAACAGTTTCTGGTGGATCTGGGTAAGCTTTATTTTTCTCAAAGTCTATTTTGTCTCTTTTTAATTTACGGATTTTTGTGTTCGTGATCTTCATGATTAAAGATTCTATACTTGAAAGGATCCTCCTGAATTCGAATTCATATCTATGAAATTCAGGATCTGCTTTTATGTCTTTATCTAAGACTTCTAACTGGGCTTGTAATTCGCCCATTTGCTTATCATAGTTGATTACTAGTGCTTCAAGGAACTCAAGCCCTTGCCGATTGAACATTTCAATCAGCTGCAAATGGAATTCAGAATTTTTAACAAGCCCGGAAGGATACTTCCATTGTCTAAGTCCTTTTGGGACTAGTTTAAATTTTATACATTCTTTAAAATACATTATTTCAATCTGTAGTTTCTTGAATTTCAACAATTTGCTATCAAAATCTTTTAAATTAGAGACAATATTTTTAGTGACCATGTTTGGCTCACCTTTCATTGCTGTGCAAATCAGTTTAACTCAAATGTAAAGGCATTTTTATGAAGTCCATTAGTGTTTATTCAGGTGCATTCCCATTTCCTTTAAACATGCATTCAGACAAACCAACGTTTTCATTATCTGTGTTTTCTTTTTGCCAACTACAACTATATCATCTGTGTATGACAAAACTATTAGTATTACCACCTCCTTTTGCATTACATATCTAGCATCTTTAATTTTACAAGCTACTTCACTCACTATTGCATTCATCACCAAAGCAAACTATATTCCACTCATGGGAGATCCTTGTCTTTTACCACACTTTGTGAATATTTCTTTATTCAGCTACCCATTCAATAATAGTCTCACTCTATTATTCTGATACATGCTGACATGCACGCTCTCCTAATTCTATTACTTATTCCACACTTCTCCATAACATCTTACAAAGCAACATGTCCTAGAGTATTAAATACCTTGCTAATATCACCCACCATAAGTTTCACATCCTCCCTTTTACTTATAATATCACCCACAATTTCTCTCACAACCAGTAACAATACTTGGCATCCTTTCTCTTTTATACCATATATACTTTCTTCCATATCTATCATCCTTCCTTCCATTCCCCTCTCTGTTATTCCCATAAAAAATTAAATTCTCCTCTCTGTTATTCCCATAACAATTATAATCTGTATTATTTAGTGTGATGGAACTCTAATTTTTAATTTCTTTCTTCCATATAAATTTTAAAAATCCCACTATGCAATTCTTCATAAACTAAAACTTCCCTTCAGCCATTCATTTAGTACATTTGCAAAATACACTCTTTGTTAGTTAATTTATTTCTTGTATATTACATATCCTATACAATCTAGGCAAGATATAGAATGAGCATTTAATTTCTTAAGTGCTTCATCCAATTCACTTATAGTCAATTCTTTTTTTTCAAATTCTTCCTTAACTCATTCTGGAAATTTCTTTACTTTCCATCATTTCTTATTTTCCATCCTTATACTTTTACACATATCTTCCACATGCTGTACAACAATGCTCATAATTTGTTCTAGTGTCATTTTTAGCTCTTCTTTTACATTTTTTATTTGTCTCATAATCATTTACTTTAATCAAATATCCAGGTACTTCCTCTCTTCTGCCTTGTAAATAATATCTGTGCATAAACAGTAATACTTAAATTTTTCTTTGTTTCTTTTATATATTTCTTTTTCCATATCATAACACTCTATTTTATTATCCTCTAAATTCCTTAACACATTTCTGTAAGTTATCCCATACTTCACTTTCACTTCCATTCTTATATCATTCTGCTGCTGAAAAACACTACTTTTTATACATATTTTTAAATTCAGTCCACCACTTAGACCAGTTTTATAGAAGTCCTTCATGGTCATATGATCCTTCCATAACTGCAATAAGTCCCACTCTCCAGTTTCATATCTGTGCATAAACAGTAATACTTTAATTTTTCTTTGTTTCTTTTATATATTTCTTTTTCCATATCATAACACTCTATTTTATTATCCTCTAAATTCCTTAACACATTTCTATAAATTATCCCATACTTCACTTTCACTTCCATTCTTATATCATTCTGCTGCTGAAAAACACTACTTTTTATACATATTTTTAAATTCAGTCCACCACTTAGACCAGTTTTATAGAAGTCCTTCATGGTCATATGATCCTTCCATAACTGCAATAAGTTCCACTCTCCAGTTTCACCCATAATTTCTCATTTATTCTTCTGATTCCCTTTCCTATTTTAATATCCTCTCCTTCTTTCAAAACCTCCATCCAAATTATGAAATTATCTAAAAAACAGTCATAACTGTATCAGTATTTGCTACCCCCAAACCTTCAGAAAATATAATCAATTTCAGATCCAAGTGCCCTCTCTTCTATAAGTCCATGACTTTTGCTCCACACATCTAATTTACTTCATTTTATCACTTCCTATATTTTTTTTACATCTTTCCCTTTATTTTTATATCTCCCCTTTAATCACATTTTCCCCAACAATTACAGTTTTCATATTAACCCACCACATAGTCTAATATCTGATGAAACAGATTCCTCTTTCCTTGCTAGTTTTATATGTATACAATGCTATAATGCTGTAAACATGTTCTCCCCACCTCTCATCCACAACAGCTAACCTTCCCATCCTTACCAACATTACATCTAGTATTTTCACTATTGTTTTACACAGCAGTGAGGTATTGCCAGCTATGCCAGGAGAAGTAGGGCAGTGGATGTGTAACATATGCCAGCATAGGTAGCTGGAGTGTTGTAAAGAATTACATGTCATTTGTATATCAAACTGATTTGTACAAGTGCATGTGTTGAAAATGTATTTGTAAATCTGTTTGTGTTAAAAAATATACCAACAGTGGGTCCTGCTGGACAGAAAGAAGAAATAAACCTGTATGTCAGACTGTATTATAACTGTTGAAATTAATATTGTAACAAAGAATACCAGAAAAGAAGAGGTTAATCTCAGTCTGGCTAACTTTGAAAATAGTCTGAAATTAAATTACATTGTAGGCCATAAAGACTGTATCTTACATTTCTGATTGAAATGTCTGTAAAAAACAAGGACTAGGAATCTTGCTGTATTGCCCTTAGCAGTGAACTAATTGCTAAGTGTTGAAATGGTTTTAGGGCTTTCAAATGCTATAACACATCTTAGCAAAGCTCCATCTGTGTGTATAGTAACACATATGGGTGAGATTCTGGTTCAATTTCTAGTAAAGGAGGTAGTGTGGGAAACCGAAGTGAGACGACCAGATGTATGTTATGTCATTCTGTAATCCAGCACTGAAATTATGTTTTAATATTAGGTGAGACAGAAGTCTCAGAGCAGTCTGTTTTTGAAACCTGGCATAGGAGGACCACTCACCTACTTCATCTTGCCTTGCTTTAGTAAGCAATCAGGCAATAGTAATTCTTTAGGTCAGTCAGGAATATATAGCAAGTTAAGCTAAGTACTGTTTTTCCTGTATCTGTGTGAATCTATTCATTTCTGTTTTAATATTTCCTGTGACTGAAACTCTGTTTTTTATTGTAAACAGATATTTAATATGTTCATATTATTTTATTATTAAATATATTTAAACCTTTCATTGTGTCTGGTCTTTTAGAGAATGTTTTAACATTTGAGAGTACTTGTATCTATTTGGTGACACTTTGGCTGCTCTTGGAAGCCTTACTGTTATTAGTTAAACACTACCATTTGTATTAGTATTAATTGTATTCAGTATAATTGGGTACCCTTGTAAGAGCCATAGAGTAGCTGGCTATGGGGTGTCCTGGTGAAAATATCTACCTTATAGTCTGGGCAGCGGGGCATAGCTATTAAATTTATACCTGCCTTTCCCAGATGTGTGTGTGTGTGTGTGTGTGTGTGTGTGTGTGTGTGTGTGTGTGTGTGTGTGTGTGTGTGAAAATCAAACCTCAAAGAGTATGTGTGTCAGCTACTTGGAGCAGGGAGTCAGTACACTGGTTTCACAGACAGAGTGGTGGAGGATTTGGCTTGATACACGCGGCTGAGGACTCAACCTAATAGCTGTACCAGTGGGGAGTCTTACTGGGGGTTTGGAGAGAGAGAGGGAAACCCAGACCCCAGACTGAGTATGTTCTCCGTGTGCTCCTAAGGGAAGTTGCGCTTGGTGGATAGACCTGCATCTGGAAATACTGTCTGTACCTATCTTTGTTCCAAGTGAACATCCCTTACCAGTGTCAGTGGTAAGAATTCAGGCTCCTTGATTATTGGCCCAGAGGAGGGACACACATTGACAACCAGTTAATTCTCAAACAAACTGGTACAGCTATAAAGCTGAGTCCTCAGTTAGTTACACAATGTCACTGGAAGCAAAGCACTCACATAAAAGTACTCCTTATCTCAATAAGGTTGTCAGGAGTACACACGCTGCACCCATCACATACAATTCAAAGTAGACATATAGACCCACATATGGTAAGGCACTTAAATGTAACCTTCCTAAACTCCAAAGACCTCCTAGACAAAGTACACAAAACAAATACCCTCATCAGCCCCAAATGCACTCTTTCAATACAACACCCAAATCAACACATACAGCCACATCTCATAGAACCTCTACTTCTAAGGCCAATAGACAAGCTGCCACACAATCCAACATTCTAGTAATTGGAGACTCCATTGTGAGACATTCTGATGTCCCTGTCACCAGGCTGAGCAAGGAGAAAGTCACAGTCAGTTGCTTATCAGGGGCTAGGTTATACCACATTACGTATGCACTCAGGTTATTGGACCACAAGTGTCAGTATGACTCAGTCATAGTTCATGTGAGTGTAAATTACCTGAGATGTACCTCCCTATACTATATGAAGAGAGACATCATGGAGCTCTCAGAATGTGTGTCCCAGGCTGGTATGAGCCTAACATTCAGCAGTATTTTACCTTCTCCAAGGACGATGCCAAAATACAAAAAAAAGAATGACTGACTTTAATAATCGGCTTAGTTTCTGGTGTCATTCTAATGGAGTGCAATATTTGTCAGCATGGAAGGAGATGGTGAACAGACCATGCTGCTTTTCCACTGATGGTCTGCACCTCTCCCCTCTAGGATTTCGAATATTAGCTAAAACATTGTCTTCACTCACGGTGCCTATTTTACACAATGCCAAACTGAAAGTACTTCTGACATAGCAAATCAAAACCAAGTCAATCCAAAGATATTACTGCTCAATGCTAGGAGTCTAAACAAATAACTCCATTCTCTAGAAACTCTCTTCACCCCTAGAGAATGCTATCTGTGTGGTCATTGAAACATGGTTTAAAGCTGCAGAAAACACACTTACCTTGCAAGGTTATAATGTCTTCTACACATTTAGACCAACTACTACACAGACAGGGAATAAAGGTGGACATGTCTTGATTTACATAAACAATAAATATACCTCAAGGCTGGTCAAACAGTACAATGCACTTGAGCTACTTCATGTTCAAATCACCATAGGCAAGATCCAATACGACTTCTTTGCAAGCTATATGTTCCCCTCAGTGACCCAGGAAGCCCATACCATGTATTTCAACTTACTGGAAACACTCGCCATCCAACCCAATACCATATTCATGGGTGACTTGACTTTTATTACCCCACTATTAACTGGGAATCCTATATGACTCTAAATGCACAGGTACAGGGATTCCTGGATTCTGTAAACACAAACTCCCTGGACCAGAGTGTCACTACACCAAAGAGGGGTGCAACCATACTGGATCTGGTCCTCAATAATATGGGGGAGTGCTGCACACTGCCTAGTGTAATGTCTTTCCTGGTAAGGTCAGACCACACAATGGTCTCCTTTGAAGTAAAAATAAAGCCTGGACCCCTAGTTAACCCTGGAATAGTCAGGAAATACTCTTAAGGCCAATTTCCTGCTATTATGTGATAACCTGGTAAAATTTCAAGCTTCCATAAACACTGGGAACACTGCTGCCTATGCAGAACTGTTCACAGAAACCCTATACAAGCATGTTAATAGCTGCATAGAGGCAGCTGTACCAACTAGGAAGTACAGAGCTAACTCAAAAAACAACACACCCTGGTATAATTGCAACATGAATAGGATTTATAACAGAAGGAAAAAAAAATCATGGCAAAAATGAGTAGGTGCAACACCTAGCAGGAAAAAAGGCACTATCATAACACTAAAAAACAATTCAGATGACAAATAAAGTCTAGCAAAGCCAAATTTGAGGTAAATTTTGCCTCCAAGGCCAAGGACAACCACAAAGCATTCTTTAGCAATGTCCACAACCTCAAAGGCCATAAATAATTGTGTGCAGAGCTCATTGTAAACGTAGCCACCTATACTGAGCCAGGAGATATAGAAAACTTACTGGCCAACAAAATTCAGGTCTAACTTTACCCCTCTCTCCCTCTCAACTTTCCCTGAGGAAATACCATCAAATATAACTTCCCCTGCTATCACTAGGGAACAGGCCTTTAATGCTCTCCCTAAGGCCAAGAACACTGCATCAATGGGCCCAGACAATATCCCAGGATACCTTCTAAATAACATGAAACATGACCTATTGGGCTCTCTAGAGTTGCCATTTAGCTGTAGCCTCCAAACTGGCTTCATGCCCCATTAATGGAGAACAGCAACAGTCATTCCTCTGCACAAAAGGGGGCCACATACAGACCCTGGAAACTGCAGACTCATAAGTCTTACTAATCTTATATGCAAAGCCATGGAACAAATCATCATGGAAATGATCAATAATGATATAGTAAACCTCAAGATACTGGACCCAACCCAGTTTCATTTCATCAAGGGCAGGTCATGCCTACTCAGCTTGATGGATTTCTTTGAGAAGGTCACCAAAGCAATGAATGAGGGCAAAATGGTTTACATTGCGTACCTTGACTTGGCCAATGCATTTGACACAATACCCCATTCGGACATTGTTGACAAACTCAAGAGGTTAATTACAAACTTGTATGTTTCCTGGTGGACAGCCAACTGGCTCACAGACAGGACACAGGACATTAGAATTTGTGAGTCCACTTCTACAAAGAGGCCAGTCACAAGTGGAGTCCCTCAGGGATTCCTCCTTGGACCACTCCTTTTTGGCATTTATTTCTCTGAAGTCAAGGCCAATGTCAACGGTTTTTGGCTGATGAAATCTGCAAATGATTGCAAATTAGGAGCTGTCATTGAATCCCACACTGTCACAAATATTCTCCAGGAAGGGCTGAGACAGACAAACAACTGGTGTTATAGCCACAGATTAAAACTAAATGCCAAGAAATGCATAATAGTAACCTTTGGGAAGTCATCCACCCCTGGTAACTATCATATTGACAACACACCCCATAGAGTTCACCCAGAAGTCAGGTACTTAGGGACACACGCATAGACAGTAATCTATCTTTTGACCATCATATGTCTATGTTGCACAACTTATAAACAAAGGTATGCCATCTATATCCAAGGAAGTCATTGTTCCACTGTATTCAGCAGACCTATCATTGAGTACAATAACCCCCCTTTGGTATGTACCTAACCAGGGATATCTGACAACTGGGATGTCTACAGAGGTTCCTCACTAAAAGAATACAGGGCATCAGTAAAATGTCCTATGCAGACTGCCTCAGGGCTCTGTCCATGTATTCTGTCTCCTATAGGCTGTTGAGGGGAGATCTATGCATGGCATACATGGAATTATCATACCCCACTCTGATGAACCTCCTGCATACCCACAAAACAAACAGCATCAGAATTACCCATTCTAAAGACTTAAACCTTGCCTGTGATATAAATAGGACCTGCTGGAGAGACAGGTATGTATCCCATAGACTACTCATCTCTGGAAAAGGCTCCCCATTCATGGGAAGCAGAGTTCCTCCCTAAACCAATTCAAGTGTAATGTGGAAAATTGGATCGGAACAGGAAATTCATCCCTGGCTTGCCACCTATGTCTCTAATGGACACAGGCAACCTGTAAATGGTTCCTCTCCCAAGCCTCTGCTTGTAAGTGTTTCATCTCCTAAGCCCCTGCTTACACTTACCAGGAGTACCAGAACTTGTCAGAGATTTGGGATGCATGGCTAGGCTTAAAAAGGCTCTTGTGGTTGTTAGCCTAGTAAACACCTATGAACCTAAACCTTTACTTTTCTCTTTATTTAAAGCCATCTCTATCATCTCTAGACACTTGTTTGTGTAAATTATTACCTCTTTTATATAAATGTTATTTTTTGCAATTACTATAATGTCATCTGCATATGTTAACAGAACTGGAATTCTTAACCCTTCAGGTGTTATACACCCCACCTCCTTCATTTTGTAATTTATTTCACATACTATCACATTCATAACCAATGCAAAGAGTATACAACTCATTGGACATAACTGTTTTACACTACTCTTCATATGTACCTCTTGGTTTAACTAGCCATTTACAAGTATTGTTACTTTATTATTGCTATACTCTGGCATACATAGTTTCCTAACTTTCTCACTTATATTCTTTCATTATTACTCATAAGATTTCATGCCCATTTGTGTCAATTGTCTTATTAAGGTCTCCTATCATGATTTTCACTTCTTTTGTGTTCATAATATTATCTATGATTTCTCTAATATTAATAATACTTGACTACCCTTCCCCTTTGTACTATATATGCTATTTTCCATAATATTTTCCATTTTAGTTTCAAATCTCTTTTGCATTATTTTGATAAAGATCTTATAATCATTATTATTCAATACTATTGCTCTCCATTTTTTTAAATTTTCTTCTATCTTCCTTCTTCCATCTGAATTTAAGTATTCCAGTACATCATTTTTTATACATAGCCTTCATTTAACTATTCATTCAAAATCTTTAAAAATATTTTTTTTGCCAATCCCTTAAAGTTTTATACATTTCTTACCCTATTCCATCTGGGTATGCAGCCAAATCTATATTTACTTGTCCTAATACTTTATCTAGCTCATATAAAGAAATCTCCTTTTACAACTCTTTATTCTCTTTTTCTGTTAACTTCTTTTTTCTTTTAACATTTCTTATACATTTCTTATACATATTATACATATTGTACTGCACTATTCATAACCACCTGGAGGTGTAAACCTTGGCTCGAGATGATTGTCACTGCTGAAGTGACACCCCAACCCCATGTGCAAAATGGAAAAAGGGGTTGAGGATGGATGGATGGATTCATAATCTTTTCCTGAGTTATTTCTATTTCTCCTTTTACATTGTTATTTCTCTCATTACACTACCATCTTCCTTTACTAATCTACTTAAGTATCTTGATAGTTCTTTTTTTTCCTTGTAAAAAGTTCTTTGCTTATAACATCTTGTATTTTTTCGTAATTTCTTTCATATAAATCTTTTTCTTTGTCAAAGTACTTTCCATCAGTATGTTTGAACTCTTCCAATGCATCATTATATGTTCTTTTATATTTTTCTTTTTGTACTTTCCTCACATCATACCGCCACTGTAAAAAAACATTTTTTTAATATTTTTCCTTAAATATCATGCACCATTTAGAGCAATTTTTATAAAATGTTCCCACAACAATATGATATTTCCATAACTGTATTACTAATCTCTTTTCTTCTTCATCCCATTCTTTCTTGTGTGCCCTTCTAATTCTTTGCTTGTGTTTACATATTCCTTATTTTCTTTTATCTTTAGCCATATTGCAAGATGATCAGAAAATCCTTTTTCAATTACCCCCTTCTCCTATAACTAAAACTTCTGATACTATAAAATAATCTATTTCAGATCTATGAATACCCCTTTTGTAAGTCCATGAATGTTTGTCCCAAAGTTTTAACTTACCATGTCCTATAAATTCTAACAATTCTCTTATATTGTTTCCTTTCTTTTTACTGTTGACTTTTAAATCAGAGTTAATGTCTCTTTATAATAGTCATATTTATTACTACATAGTTTAAAATCTGATGAAATAAGCTTTTCCTTTCTTTACAGTTAGTATAAGCATATACTGTCATAATTCTATATACTTGTTCTTTCCATTTTAAATGTACAATGGTTAATCATTTTTGCTAAAGTTAAATTTAATATATTTACTCTATTTCTACAGAATACAGCTATTCTAGAATATCTCTCATTTCCCAAACTCCAGATAATTTTTCCTCACCATAGTTTCTCTGTTTGTGATCTTTCTTCATTTTGTTAAAAATTTTGTGTCTTCTAATATAATTACATCTACATCACAGGTATTGCAAACTCCAACATTCCTATTCTTCTTACTATATTCTTAATACTACTCACATTCATAGAAAACACTCTAAAACTTTCATTTTCTCTTTTCCTTAGAGTCATGGTTTCATAAGTTTATAGCTAATTACTAGGCTAGCTTCCTTAATAGGCCATTCTAAACCTAACCAATTTCTTTCCCAAAGGTGAGAATCAAACACAGTATTTTGTGTCTGTGAGTCAAACACCTTAACCATTATATAAAGCCCCAACCTTTAGCTGTATATATTCTTTTTCATCAATTTCCTTTCTTGTTTGCATTTGTACTTATTCCTTTAAATTTATTTTTCGGTCTTTTACCCATAGAATTCTTTTTTTTTTCCTTTTACTACCTCCCAGTTTATGTCTTCATCACTTATTTCAGAACCTTCTTCTATGTCCTCTCTATTATTTTTTCTCATCCATTTTTTCTTCTATTCTACTAGTTCAGTTGGTTCATTTTCTTCACTTTTTCTTTTTTTTTTTTACTGTTATTTTTGTTTTTGTAATCCATCCACAAATGCCCAATTTTGTTACATTTATAACATTTCAATTCATATTTTTGCATCATATCCCATTTCTCCCCAAATTCAATATGCTCTTTTGTCACAGTTACTTATCAAATGTCCTTCTTTTCTACAAAAAAACATGTCTTGGGCTGTACCCAGTACTTTACAGCACCCCTATTCCCCTCTACATTTATCATGCTTTGTATTTGTATAATGTTTTCCTCTATTTTAACAAAGTATTACAATCCCAGCCACCAGTCCATAAACCCACTTTTTTGTCACTTTTGTCATGTCATAAAAGTTTGCAATGTCCAGTACTTCTTTATATAAAGCTTTCAATTGTCCTTTCAAAGTCTCTCTTTCTACCTCTGTTCAGCATTGTACATGAATCTTCTGTTTTGTTTCCCTGTTAAATGCTTTTTCCCATAAAGATTCCATGGGTTACAGTCTTTCTCATTTCATATTAGCCAAGAAATTTTTCCATTGAAAAAACAGTCTCAAATATAATGTTACAAAATACCTCTTTGTTAATAAGAATAAGTGATCTTACCTCGTGGTTTTACACCCAAAAGAGCTATTAAATTGTCAAACATGTCATACCTGCCCATTTCTTTGTCTTCTTTACTTTGAATCCTTACCACTTAATTCTTTTTTAATTTTCTAAAACCTTCTTTTCTGCTACTCCATTTTTACCTTCTTTTACTTTCACTGCATATGTTTTCTTTTCATCTCACCACTATTCTTCAGGATTGCCTCTGCATCCTCCTTTTATATTTTCTCAATAATATCCCCCAGGATAGATCTCCTTCATTTTCTGTCTCACTCTGCACCACCATTTCTTTAAGTAAATCATCACACAACCCTCTTGTCTGGAGGGTTGTAGTTATACAACCATCGTTTGCTAACTCATCTCCATCAAATAGGTTTCTTTGAAACATTTCCTCAGAATTCAGCATACATTATCCTGTCTCGATATTTACTTTCTCCTTCATTTCTTTCACTACACTATCATCTCTTTTTGTCTTAACCAGCCTCCCTGTTTCTTTGTACTGCCTCTGTGCCTGGAATGGAAAGAAGAGGCACTCCTCTAAAATTTTCCCACTCACGGGGATGAGTAGGGTTTTCTATTGTAAATCATAATACATATTTACAAATCTTATTATTTACCTATTTACAATCTTTATAACTCTTTATACATTTATATTAATGTCCTGCTATAGATTAATTACTGTTCCCTCCACCCTTTCTTCCACAACCAAAAACGTATTTTTCTAATATTTTTGGCAGAACCCATTTGTCATTAAATTTAATTTCATTCAGTCTTTCATACCAAATTGTCCATGAAATGTAAAATATTATTCTGTCCATTCTTTTAACATCTTCTTGATTGTTCATGCCATAAGAACCAAATTTTATCATGTCCATGGTTATCTGTTCAGTTTTTATAACATTCCTGAATATATTATTTTTACAACATTCATTCCACAAAATTTTACTCTTAAACATTTCAAAAACACATGTTCTGTAGTTTCATAATCCTTACAATGATTACATATCTTGCTTTCTTTGTTTTTATAGGGCATATTTGCCTTAACTAGCAATTTGCCTATCAATAATCTCCACAGAAAGTCTTTACACTCGTGTATCCTTTTGTTCCATTTATACCTCATTAATATGGCTTTCTTTTTATTTCTTTCTAAATTGCTCCATTGATCAACAAAAGTGTGTTCTCATAATATTCAAATACCCCTCTTTTCTATTTTTCTCAGTCATATTCATTCTCAATTTTCATAATGCAATCTTATTTTGATATTCTTTTATTTAATTAATTACATCTTTTGATCTTTTTCCTATTTTCATTTTTTCCCAAAATATTTTATATTTACATGTAAGAACCATACCAATTAAACTTTCTTTTTCTTTTGCAATGCAGTGTAATGTTTTATACAAATTCAAAAATACCAGATATATAATTGGGTTTAGTAAACCCAATCCTCCTTATTCCTTGTTCATATATAATATCCCCCTCTTGACTGGGTTCAATCTAGAACCGCATATGAAGGAAAACAATAATTCCATCAATTCTTTCTCATATTTTGTAGGAATCATGTATACATTAGCTATGTATGCAATTTTCCTAATATAATAGTATTAATCAAATGTTCCTTCTTTCTATATAAAAATCTGAAAGTTTTCCAAAAGTAGTAATCTCCTTTATTTCTCTAAATCATTTTTTCCACTGATCATTTTTATAGTCATTTTGTCCAAATATTACACCTAAAATATCTATGAATTTCTCACTGAATTCCATATCTTCTACATTTCCCTTATATCCAAATATTTTACTTTTCACTTTGTTAATACTTAATCCAATGTTATTTAATGACCTCATCAATTCATTATTTAATTCTATCCTTTTTTTATTTTTAGTTATTAACACTATGTCACCTGCCTATGTGTACATTATAGGTATTCTTAACTTTTCTGTTACGTAATATCCTGCATCTTTTTGTCATTGTGTTAACTTTATTTGCAACTGTATTCATGACTAAAGAAAAAATAATGCTGCTAGCTGGACATCCCTGTTTTATACCACACTGTATCCATAATTCTTCACTTATACATCCATTCACATTTATCTTAGCACAATTTTTTTCATAGCCACTTTAATTACTTGCATGGTTCTTTTACCAATATTATAAGCCTCTAAAATGTTCCGTAATGATTCATATTGAATTTTATCATAAGTCTTACCCAAATCTCCTATCATACTTTTCGTATTCACTTTTTTATTTATTATATCACCTGTTACTTCCCTTACAATAATAGATTCTGACTACCTTTCCTTTTTCTACCAAATATAGCTTGCCAATATAACATATCAGTCTTGTGCATCAGTCTTTTGGTCATAATTCTCTTAAATAATTTGTAATCAGTATTATTTAATGTTATTGGCCTTCAGTTTTTAATATCATCATTCTCACATTTCTTCTATACACATTTTATGACACCTATGCATATTTCTTTATATTGCATCCCTGTCTCCAAACATTCATTCAATACCTTAAGAAATAATAGTTTTTGCCAAGTTTCCATATTATTATACATATAGTGTATGCCATCTAATCTTGTGGCAGCGTTCAAATTTATATAGTTTAATACTTCATTCAACTCTGCTATATTTCTTTTCTTTTCCAAATATTCATTATCTTCTTTACTTAACTCATTAACCTCATATTTGTGATTTTTATTAATATCTTTCTTGACAAACTATTGTCTTACATCTTCTTCTTCTTCTTTCAGCTTTTCCTGGTTAGGGGTTGCCACAATGGATCATCTGTCCACTCATGATTGGCAGTGGAGTTTTACGATGTCTAGTTGCCAGCCCGGTGCCCAACCTTCCACAGAAGGCACACACACATGCACACACTCACACCTAGGGCCAATTTAGAGTGTCTAATCCACCTACTGCATGTCTTTGGGATGTGGGAGGAAACCGGAGCACCCGGAGGAAACCCACACAACCACAGGGAGGACATGCAGACTCCACACAGAAGGTACCCCAGCCGAGAATTGAACCAGAGAACCTCTTGCTGTGAGGCGGCAATGCTAACTGCTGCACCACCATGGCCGCCCAAACTGTTGTCTTACATAATCCCTAATTATTCCACATATCTCTTCATGTGTCCTCATTAGTTTTCCATCTTTATTTTTCAATTCTTTCATTTTCTTTTCATCTTTTATTAATTTACTTAAGTACGGTGTTACCTCTTCTTTTTTCCCCTGTAAACTATATCTTTGTTTGTATAATAAATTATTAATTTTATCATGATTCATGTTATACATTTATTTTTCTTTCTCATAATAATCTATTTTATTTCTAATTATTTCTCTAAATATTTCTTGACTTAACCTAGTATATATTGTCTTTTGTTTTTCCTTTTCTCTTGTATGCCTTCAAGAAAGCATTTTTTGTATTTTTCTTGAAAACTAATCCACCAAGTACTCCAGTTTTCATAAAACTGTCTCATATCAATATGATCTTTCCATCATTTATTAATTCCTTTCCTATTATTTGGTTCCAATACGTTTTCTTTTAACTTTTTAATTCCTTTACCTATTTTAATGTATTCTTCTTTTTCATTTATATTTAACCATATAGTTAAATGATCAGAAAATCCATTTTGCTTTACTCCTTTTTGTATAACTTTTAAACCTTCTGATATTAAAAACATAGTCAGTTTCTGTTTTTAATTCATTCCTCCTGTAAGTCCAATGATTATTATCCCATATGTGTAACTTACCACATCTAATTATCTCATTCACCAGTTTAATATCGCATCCATTCTTTTTGTTTTGTCTAAGATTACAATTAATATCACCTACTAATATAATATTCATATTTATACCCACATAATTCAAAAATTCTTTAAACATCATTTCTCTATCTTTTCTTCTAACATGCACATATATAGCTATGATTCTGTAAACACTATTTCTCCATCTAATATCTAGTACAGTTATACATCCTATTTCAATAATGGTCACGTCTAATATTTTATTATCATCTTGACATAATATACATATTCCTGAGCATGTTTCTTTTTTGTAAATTCCAACTGATAGGTCATTTCCATAAATTGTCTGTTTGAATCCTGTCATTTTCTGTTAAAAGTCTAATATCCTGTAATATTATTATATTCATATTCAACTTTGTACAAAATTCCAATATGCCTAGTCTTCTTTTGTTTTTCATACTATTAACATTCAGTGCTAACATCTTCATTTTCTTACCATAATGTTATTATATTACCTTTCTAATCTGTTAACTTTCTTGCTTCCTTTTGTGAACGTACCTTTAATTTTTCTTTTTCTTTCTTTTACTCATTTACCTACAGAGTTTTTTTTTCTTCTAACTGTTTGCCAATTTACCTCTTCTTCCTCACTTGTCTCACTATTATCCTTACCTTTATATTCTTGTTCTGCATTGTCTTCAACCTTGTCATTTAATTCATGTTGCATTTTTTTCCTTGTATTATCATTTCTTCATGCTCTGTATGTTGTATCACCTCTTTTTTGGCCATTTTACCACATTTTTTACACCTTAAATTGCATTTCTTTGCTTCATGTCCTGTCTAACCACATATAAATGGTTTACTATTGTATTTTTGAATGGCAGTCGGTTGGGAATGGGTTAGTCGAAAGGCAGTTTTCCAGCAGGCAGAATGCAGAACCAGATAACATTGAATACACTGCAGCAAATAGGTACTGTACTTTAATTATTTGAGTTCGGACTTGTGAGTGGAGATCATGGTTCAGTGAGGAGCAGGGAATTAACCAATTTCCTCACTGTAGTGCGATCTCGGAGTTGGTATATATAATTTGCAGGGGGCCTGGGGGTGCAGCCACCCACATGGGGAGTGTAGAGGGGATTGTGAAGTAAATGTACAGTTCAAAGTAGAGTGTAATGGTATGCTAGGGTGCACAGCATGGGTGACTGATGTCACCTCTTGCTATGTTGAATACATCAAACTATGGGTGTCAATGCATTCAGTTTCAATGTGGCTGCTTTTTTGATGATCTTTACTTGTCATTTCAGATTAACATTGACAGGTCGACCAATGCAGTTTCAAAAATACAATAGTAAACCAATAAAATATTTTATTTTATTATAATCACTTATCAAATGATCATCTTTACCACAGAAATAATATGTTCTTGGTTGACCTTTATACTTTATATCACCCCTGCTACCATTCACATTTATGACACTTGGAATTTTAATTAAATTCCCAACCCTCAATCTCTAGTCCTCTTTTATCATAAATCTTTGTTTTATCAACAACATCTTTACAAACAGTTAATAAATATTGGTTCAATTCACTGGCTTCAATTTCAGTCCCGAATTGTATCATTAGTCTTTTTTTTTGTCTAAAGAAAGCTTAAATAACATATTCAGACCATGGACTATTGCTTTTTATGTTGTTTATATTTTCCTAAGAAATTTTTCATAGCCTGTCCATTTTCAAATATTATATTACAAAAGGTCTCTATTATTTACAATAAATGCTCTTACCTCTTTGGATGTCACTCCTAATGGTGCAATTAGAGTCCCAAACCTCATACCTGTTCAGTCCTTGTTCCTTTTTATTGCTTATACTTATGGTAAACTTCTTTCTTGCTTCTTTTACTTGTTCTTTCCTTTCTTCTCCTTGCCTTGCAGTTTGCGCATACAGTGTCTTTTCTGGCTTCTTGTTTTGTTTTTCTCCTTCACCCTCTCCCTCAATCTTCTTCAAGAAATCATTGTTTTGTTTTCTGGTTCACTTTGGTTAATCATGTCCACCAAATAATCATCCTGCAACCCTCCGGACTGAAGGGTTGTAATAATACATCCATTCTGCTGCTCCATTTCACCCTTGAATAACCTGTTTTGAAAGAAATCCTCTTAATCATGCCCCACCATCTCCAGTGCATCAATCTGCTCCTGTCTCTCCTTTTCCTCTGATATGGACTTGCTCTCCATAATCTCAACATTAGCCTTTCTATCTGACAGTGATTTTGCCAGCTTCATATTCTTTTCAGCAACAACTGTAACATTTGTGCTATCAGCACACTGGGGTTACATCCTCCATGGCTCTGTCTCTCTGGGCCAGCTTCAAGCCTGAAACAGACAGGAACCATGTGTGTCACCTTCAAATTTGTCCACCTATGCCAGAGAGTATTTTTTTATTGATATATATATATATATATATATATATATATATATATATATATATATATATATATATATATTACATATTATTTACATATTGACATTTACATCTATTTGTAAATCTTCATACATTATACACTTCAATTTAAGCATTTCTCCCCACTCTTTTATTCACAACCAAAACATTATTTTTTCCAAAATCTTTTTCAAAGTCCATTTTCCATTGTATTTAATTTCATTTAGTCTCTCATGCCATATAGTCCATGAAACATAATATATTACTCTGTCCATTTTCTTCACTTTTTTCTGTTTATGTGCACCATAATAATCAAATTCTATTATGTCCATATTTATTTGTTCAAATTTTAACAAACTTTTAACCCTATTATCTTTACATATTTCTTTCCACAAACTATTAACTCTTTCACATTTCAAAAACACATGCTCAGTAGTCTTAAACTCTCCACATTTATTACATATTCTATCTTTTTTGTATGGCATATTTGCCTTAACCGGCAATTTTCTAATAGACAATCTTCATAAAAAATCATTACATTCTTTAATCTTTTTATAGTTATTATATCTCATCATTATGGCTTTTTTCTTATTTATTTCTAAATCTTTCCATGGATCAATACAATAAAATGCTTTCATAATACTTAAGTACCATTCCTTTCTATTTTTCTCACATATATTCCTTTTTATTTTCCATAACACAAGTTTGTTTTGGTACTCTTTCATTTCTTCATTCACAATGTTTTTACTTCATTTTTGACTTACATTCCTTCCCACAATTCTTTGTATTTATAATATAGTATCATTTCTATTAAGTTTTTATTTTCCTTCATAATTCCTTGTAATACCTTGTATAAACTTAAAGATGCTGCATGCACTATAGGGCTTATTAAACCCAAACCTCCTTGCTCTTCTTTCATATACAGAATCCCTCTTTTGACTGGATTCAATCTAGAGCCTCATATAAAAAAGAATATAATCATTATTGATACTTTTTTGTACTTAACAGGAATCATATAGATGTTAGCAACATAAGCAATTTTTCCTATTACCATGGTGTTTAACAAGTGTGCTTTTTTTCTATATGAAAATCTATATGATTTCCACAAAATAGTCATATCCTTCACCTCTTTGAGTACATATCCCATTGTTGTGGTCTGTCTTCATTCCTAACATATCTATATATTTTTCATTGAACTCAACACCTCCTATAATACCTTCAAAACCAAATCCTTTACTTTTCTCCTTATTTATACTTAAACCATTTCTAAAAAATATATACTTAATTTTTCATTTACTTTTTCCATCCATACTTTATTTTTAACAATTAATACAATATCATCTGCATAATTATACATTATTGGTAATTGTACTTCATCATTTTGTATCCACCACTATTGGGCATTTTATTAATTTCCTTCACTATTACATTCATAACTAATGAGAAAATTACAGTACTAGTTGGGCAGCCCTGCTTTATTTCACATTCTATTTTTATTTCTTCCCCAATTCAGCAATTTACATTTAGTTTCACATAGTTCCTTTCATTAACAGATTTTATTACTTGTAATATTTTTTGCTTACATTATATGCCTGCATAATTCCCCATAATAATTTATATTGAATATTAACATAAGCTTTACTTATATCCCCTATCATAACCTTTGCTTCTACATTTTATTTATGATATCATCAATTATTTCTCTTATTATTTATAATAACTCTTGACTTCCTTTTCTTCCAAATACATTTTGGTCATATAGTCTATCCATATTTTCTGTAACCTTTTTGTTATTATTCTCATAAAAATTATAATCTTTGTTATTCAGTGTTATGGGTCTCTAGTTTTTATCTCCTCTTTATTTCCTTTTTAAATATAAATTTTATAACTCATGTACACGTTTCTCTTTAATTCCAGTTTCTAACCATTCATTCATAACTTCTATAAAAATTATTTTTGCCACTCTTTTATTTCTTTATACATAACATATTCAATTCCATCCAGTCCTGTTGCAGAATTCGTGTTAATATCTTTTAGAATTTCATTCAATTCTTTCATTGTTATTTTTTGTTCTAAATACTCATTATCTTCCTTACTTAATCCTTACTTAATTTTTCACCTTTATAAATTTGTTCTATGTTTTCTTCTCTCTTAACTCTTTTCCCTATTGAATTCTTTTTCTTTCTTACTGTGCACCAATCCACTTCTTCCTCACTTGTGTCCACTGTTTCTTTTTCTTTATTTTTTTTAACTTCATGTATAACCTCTTTATCAGTTACATCTTTTCTGTACATTTTCTTGTATAACACGTTTTACTATCTCTTTATTCTGTATAACTTCATTTTCTTACACATTCATTTCACATTCTAGCCATGAATGACCAGTATTGCCACATTTTTTGCAATTTAAATCACATTTTTTGCATTATGCCCTGTTTTGCCACATACATAACATCTTTGTTTATCACATTCATTGATTAAATGATAATTTTTTCCACAAAAATAACACATTTTTGGTTGACCCCTGTATTTTACAAAACCCCTATTACCATGAACACTAATAATACTAGGTACATGCATAACATTATCCTTTTACATTTTCAGTATTACTCCACATTCCCATCCCCTGTCCATAGTCCTCTTTCATCATATACTTTTGTAGTGTCCATTACTTCTTTTCATATAGTTAACAAATGTTCTTTTAGTTCTTTTGCTTCAACTTCAGTTCTAAACTGGAACATTATTCTTTTCTTGTTTGTTTGTAAAAAGCTTGCACGACATAGTCTGACCATGGATAAATATTTTTCTTTTGTTTATATGCACCCAAAACATTTTCCATGGCCTGCCCAGTCTCAAATATCAAGTCACAAAAAGTCTTTTTATTAATTAAAATGAAAAAAATTAATGCTCTTACCTCTTTTGCTTTGACACCCAGAGGTACTATGACAGAGTCCCAAACCTTATAGCTATCCAAACTTTCTTCTTTTTTATAGCTGACACATACTGATATTTCATTTTTGTTTCTTTTATTTCTTCTTCGCTCCTTCTCCCACAGTTTGTGCATAGGTTTTTGTCTCTTGAAATTTTTTTGGCACATTCTCTTCTTCTCCTTTTTCTTTTTATATTTTCTCCATGATGTCACTCCATGAAATTGCTACTCCACTTTCTGGTTCACTTTGGTTTACCATTTCTTCCAAATAATCATCCCGCAACCCTCCCAATTGGAGGGTTGTAATTATGCATTTGTCAGAGGTAACTGTCTCTCCTTCAAACAATCTCCTCTGAAAGTTTTCCTCTGAATCTATCATGCCTCTCAAGTGTACCTCATTACGAGGAACATACCTCATTCGGTGTCTTAAAAAGCTCATGTTTCTCAAAGTTCCACATTGGAAGGGTGTGTCACACATTCAGTGTTAGGAATTTTTTAACTGATATTCATGGTTAATAGAAATGAATTATATTAATTCATTAAGATCATTTTTACAAGTAAAACCAGCATACTTTAACCATTCTATGACCTTCCTAGTTGATGTTGTTAGTAAGCCGTTAGTATTGTCCATTTGTTCCATATTATGAGGGCTAGTGTTCCTCATTTTAGAGTTGGAAAATTGAGAGCTATGGAATCTATCTCTGTTACAGCTAGAATCTCATTTTCTTCCAATATTACTGTTTTTTCTGCATCCATATCAGAAAAAAACTTCTGGTAGCGATGCTACCATTTCAGCTATATTTTCATCAACCTTCACTTCATTTTCAGCCAAAGCTGAATCAGCCATCTTTTCTTCCTGTTCCTCCTGGCTGCCTCTGTGCCTGGACAGGAAACAAGAAATCAGGGTGTGTAACACACAAATCCTTCCCCCGACTACCAAGAGTAGGGGAAGTTCTCTGATGCCCTGGCCAAATTTCCCCCAGTAGTATAATCACCTCCTTGGGTCTCCCCTGAAAACAGGCCACTGGCCTAGTGGGACTAACTCAGTCAACAAAGGATAAGAAATTAAATAAATAAAAATATAATTTGTGACCCTCATGTCTACAGACTGTATATTTTCCATACCTTGGCTGTAATTTGAAAACATATCCATGAAACTAATAACATGAGTTGAGATAAGGCACACCCTTGATAGAGTCCTGTACCACCCTGTAGGTATTTTACTTAATGCCAGCAACTTGGATACAACTTTTTTTTTTTTTTACAGAAGGGATGACAGAGTGGCATAGACTAGTGGCCCTGGGTCCCTGTACTACTGTAGCACCTCCCAAAAGATATATCATGGTATACAATCATATGCTTTCTCCAAGTCCACGAAACACATGGAGACTATTCTGTAGTATGCAAGGGCATACAATTACTCCCCTATTCCATAGCCAAAATAGAGTCCTCTCCTGATTCTGCTACCAGAAAAAAAAAAAACAATTTCCAGCACCTTACCACAGGCTTTCCCTAAAAGGTTGTGGAATATGATTTAGTTATAATTAAAGTACTGTTGCTATCCTCCCTTTCTAATAGTGGGACCACCATCCCGTTTATCAATTTAGAAGCACTGTTCTCACCTTCTAGTCAGTAAAAAAAGAAAAATGTGTCGACTATGGCACTCTAACAACTTCCAGCGCCGTCACCATTTTTAGATGAATCACAGCCAATCCGACAGCCTTATCAATGTGCAACTATTTAGTTGCTTTAGTGATCTCACCTGCAGACTGGACACAGTCCAAATAATAGTACTCTGACAGAAGGCCCTAACGTGACTCAAAAGAAGGTGGAGGGACTAGACATCTCAACTTGACTAGGATCATCTGGGGATTGCACAAAATGTGCTGTAACTTTACATCAAAGATAAGATTTTGCAAAAGTGAAAACAATAGTTTTACAAAAGTAATTATCTGTACATGCACACATGATTACAAAAATTCAAGTATTTTCCTGAAAAGGTCTGAGTGGAAGTTACAGGAGAGATGATAAATATCCAGCGAAAACTTTCTGCACATTTATTTAAGTAATTGCACTTTTAACACATCGTTGCTGCTCCACTATTCATCCTTATTTGTCATCTCATATTGAGGTTGAATAGTAGGACTGCTGTTTTAGTCAACTGTCCAGATGTACATCATTTTCATTTGTCTGATATTGCAGAGTCACATCCAACTCCTATGGCGACCCCATGAGCAGTCACCACTAAGCACTAAGTTTATTAGGCAAGTAGGGAATGGAAGTAGGTTGTCAAGCCTTTCTTGTGTATCATAAACACACACACACACACACACACACACACACACAGACACACACACACACACACACATGCACATACTCCCAGTTTCCCTATGAGCTGCCAACAATCTTTTTTTCTGCTCACTATTTATCAGAAATTAAATATTAAAAATGGTGAGCTGAAAAACCTTAAAAAAAATTTAAAAAATTTAATTTTTTTGTTGGGGAAAGCCCCCTCACACCCCACTCCCCTAAAATTAAAGATACCTACTCCACAGTGAAGAAAAGGGGAACAATGATAAGTGCACTGCTGGCTCTCACAGTGAAATAAAATGTGATAAACTCACTGCATCAATATATTCCCACACTAATGGTAATCAAACACCAAAAGCTGCTCGACCACCAATGTAGCGATCACCTGTAACTATGACCACACACACACACACACACACACACACACACACACACAGCTACGGACAACTTAGAATCACCATTTCACTTATATATATTTGAGAGGGAGAAGGATACCACAGTATATGGACACAACCCACGTGGACTTAAGTAGGTTATGTAGACTTTTATATGGAAGGCACCCCAGTCTAGAACCAAACCAGTGAACTTTTTACTGTGAGGTGACACTGCTACTCTCTGTGTATAGCATTTTAGGCTGCCCTCATAGCTAGTATCCCATCACCACTATCGCTTCAGTAAGTGGATAACAGCTGCACTTCTTCCTTGCATTAATGAATGGTGGGTGTTTGAATGTGTTACGTATTCTGCTTTTTCCCCTTCCTAGGTCACGATGAAAACTGTCTGAGGAGAAGGATCAGTTAACATATCTGGTTAACAAATACATACATTAAATTTATCACTTATTAGTCACAGTAGCCACCTTGAACATAAATTGCTACTTTTGTCAGTTATGTCTCTTGGCTTGCATATTAAAGTCTGCAGAACTGATGGTGCAGAAACTTGCTCTGTCATTCTTTCCATAGAGCTACATTTGGGTCTACATTCAAACATCAGAAGCAGGCATAAAACATTGCCTTGAATTTAGTGAAAAATAAAATCTGTGTCTCAGAGGGTCTTAGATTATTAAATCTCACATTTTAGACTTTTTGTACATAAAACAAGCAAATAAGCAAAAGAAGCAGTGATAATAAATAATACTATTACTTGATACTAAACAACTAAACAACTAATAAAAAAAACAAGGATGAATGGGAAAAGGATCCATCATGTATGATGTATGATCCACCATGTATACATACATTCAACATTCAACATGTACCAACATTTAAAAAGGAAACTAGGGTGAAAATAAATTATGCCAAACCAAATACGCCAGACAAACACAAGTCACTTATCGTGGGCAAACAGAAATATTTTGGAAGGCAATTAAACTACTCAGCATTTCCAAAGTTTTCCCAAAGGCAGGTAATCATACTTATCATAGCAAAGGCATGATTTCTCAACCAAGTCAGAGAACCAGAAGTTCCCCATTACCTACCAACAAGACTTTTTTCAGTCAATTGCTTTCCAACTGTTGTCTCCACTTCACAAAGTTGTTGTTTTTCCCATTTCTATTTCCAGGTCATTACCAAAAAGAGGTAAAGAAAAGTCCTAAAACATAGACACAGGTTATAGCTCAGATTTTTACACTTCATATCCCCCCAAAATCCAAAAACTAGTGAGCCATACTCAAACTAAGCCTCTGGCACACATTTTCAATGTATCACTTACACTAAAAGTCCTTCTCAAAGCTTTAAATATGCCATGATTATTACCATGGGGTAAATGACCTTGCACAGTCTCTGCAAATGACGTTTACCCCATTGAAAAGCTCTGTTTGCTAACTATAACATTTGAAAAAAATAATACATGGCTCAGTTCCTGAATACCAACTGAAATATGACATCCTCACAGATATGCAACATGTTTTTTCCTACCTTTAGTATTCAAACAGCTTTATATTCACCAACAGACCACATGTTTACAAGCACCGAGCAGTGTAACATTAATGGAGCCATCTGTTTAAAACTTAAGAGAGCTTTTGAAACTGTTGACTATGCTGTGTTGCTGTATAAAGTATGACACAGGATACTTTGTGGAAGTGGTACAATGACTTGAGAGCTATCTTGAAACAGAACTTTATGAGTGACTGGATCTTACAATGCCACTCAGAGTGGAAGCATAACACTAGGGATCCCACAAAGTTCAATGCTGGGCCCTCTGTTATTTTCACTGTATATTAGAGATCTACCCTGGGATTTGCCTCTGACTAGCTATACAATGTATGCAAGTGAAATTATCATGATCAGGTCCAACTAAGGGTCATCCATTCTGAAAGGTGAACTTCAGAAGGATTTTGTGGAATTAGCTTTGTAAAAATAAGCTGTCTGTCAATTTGCAAAAAAAGGCAGTGATGGTATATGACACCCCTAGAAAAATGAGTAACATCCCAACTTCAGCATTATAGATTTTCTGAGCATCCCTCTTGCTATCCCTGCTCAACAGAGGCACCTAGGACTAATCTATCAACACATACACACACACACACACACACACACACACACACACACACACACACACACACACACACACACACACACACGCACACATCCAAATGGAGAGATGAAAAGTTAGCAAGCAAAGGAGAGCAGTAGTGCTAAAATTTAATTCATCCTCAAGTCTTAGTGAATACCTTCATGAGGTGGACCCTGTTTTCTACAAAATCTCACCAAGGCAACACTAATATATAGACTGTATTTATATAGCATATATCATAGACAGAAGTAGGTCAAAAATGCAAAAAGATAGCTGGGTGCACAAGACCCAAAATAAAAAAGTGCCCAGTCCTGGTAGGCACACTGGTAACAGGACTGGAAAAATGACAGTGTAGAATCTTCAAAATATAGCATCTTCCCTACAATGGGGCCAGGCTAGGCCTAGGGGAGGATGGCCCCCATGTTGTTGAAGGAAGTAGCAGTCCACGAAAATCACAAAAATTGATAGGCCAAAGAAGAGCCATAAAGACGACAGAGTGCACTATTGAGGATAAGAAATAAATGATGTATTGTTACTATTATGCAAAAAGCACAGAATTTCCAGACACAAGATATACAAAAAGATTAACAGAGAAATTAGAGGAAAGAAAAATACTTCCACAAGAAAAACTGTCAGACGCTTCAAATAAAAATTTGTGGTCATTAATACAACAGATTTTTGAAAAACAGAATACAGACAAAGAGACTTTGATCTGTTTGGAAAAAGAAGCATCTGAGGAAGTGCAAAAATATAAACAACAAAACCTAGACATTTTTGACATGGTGCAATATTTATGCAAAGGTGAGAGCCAAGTTAATCGACATAAAGTAGGCAGCCCCAAAGATATTAAAAGAGAAATACAGGTAAAGGCATCCAGACATGGAACATTTCACAATAAAAAAATAATATCATAAAGAGTGAATGTAAAGAAGCAGATTAGTAAAGTAGGAGTTAAAAAAAAACAGAATTTGAAGTTATGGAGTGCCTGCAAAGTGAAGGATTTGATGTGGAAGGTCTAACACAGGTTACATCACAGCATGATGGAGTGAGTCCCCAAAGTAAGGAGAAATAGGACGATCTGGAGACGTCTGAAGAAGAAATATGGACACGGGAAAGAAAAAGAGCATTAAAATAGTGTAATATCTATGCAAAGGAGGAAGTAAAATTAATCAATACAGAAAGAGCAGCACCAAAGATATTTGAAGAGAAATACAGGCAAAGGAATCCAGACATGAAAAACTTTACAATACAAAACATAAGAAGACAAAGAGGAAAAGGAGATTAGTAATGGAGGAGTTAAAGAAATAAAAACTGAGGTTATGGAGTACCTGCAAAGTGAAGGATTCAGTACAGAAAATCTAATTCAGAAAGCACCACAAAAGGATAGAGCAATGGAACTCCAAATTATGGGGAAACCAGTGGAATGGGAAGCAATTGGTCAGGTGCCATATGACGATATTTTGGAGCCTTTCACAGGAAACGAGTATAAACATTCACCTGAAGCTGGATGGCAAGGGAAGGAACAGGAAACTGTGAAAACTCTGACACAGTTAATGTTGAGGAGTGACAGGCCAGTGAGTTCTCATATGACAGAGCAACAGATGGCACAGGATAAAATTGAAGAGAATGTGCCGCAGGAAGATGCAACAGAACTTTTTATAGAATGCCCACAGGAAATGGAAATAAAAAAAAATGTGCCCTCAGTTTAGCAGAAAATGAATTAAGAGAGCAGCTGCTTGACTTAATAGAGATAGATAAGACATATTAAGATCAATGAAAGAAATAGACTACAGAAGGTCAATAAAACCCCAAAAGTCAGAAGTTTGATAAAACAAATGAACACAATAATTAGGACTGTCCACAGAGATCCATGCAATATAACACAGGTAAACAGGATATATTACTGTGCAGCAAAATTAATAACTGATAAAGTTCTACTACAAGAACACAGAGTAGTGAGGGAAAGGAAGGGGAGAAATCGAACACCATCAGAAAAGTATCAAATAGAGAAAACTATAAAGCAACTAAGACAAGAAGTGCCACTGTTAGAAAAGTATAAAAGAGGGACCAGATCAACAAAAAACTTAGAAAGATAGACGTGATAAAAGCAGTGCACAGCATTAGAACAGATCAGGATCTATCATGCACATTCACAAGTAAGCTAAAATCTCATCACAGGTGGAAAAACTTAGAAGATACGCAGATAAATACAAAGGAAAAGTAGAAAATAAACACTTTATCCATGATCCAAAAAAGTGTTCTAGAGAATTGGGAAACAAGGTAAAAGGAATCAAAAGACCACCAAAAAAAAAGAAGAAATAGATATATTTTGGAAAAGTATCTATGAAAATCCTGTGGAACATAACAAAGATGCTAAATGGATAGAAGAAGTAAAAGAAAGTATAAGAATAAAGGTACAGGATATGAAATGGGATGAAATAACAGCCAGAGAGATTGAAACAAAGTTTAGAAAAGCCTCAAATTGGAAAACACCAGTCCCATAGTACCTATCTTCTGGTTAAAAGTATTAACATCTTTGCATGAAGATTTAGCCATGAGTAAGAACTATTTATATGCACACCGCAAACAGATACCAACCTGGCTAACAACAGGGAAAAACAATGACCTTACTTAAGAGTGAACCTGCAAGCTAGCCTAAAAATTATAGTCCAGTAACTTGCCTTCTGACAGCATATAAACTATACACTAGAATTGATGCCAACAAGTCTATAGTCATTTAGAAGAAAA
Organism: Protopterus annectens; assembly: GCF_019279795.1. Taxonomy (NCBI): domain Eukaryota; kingdom Metazoa; phylum Chordata; order Ceratodontiformes; family Protopteridae; genus Protopterus; species Protopterus annectens. Next base: position 721,957,680 of record NC_056749.1, on the reverse strand, counting down.
TTCAATTATGGCAATAGAACAAAAGGGCAATAAAAGAAAGTCATATGGAACAAAGGATCATTTACTGTTAAATAAAGTCATAGTGGAGAACTGTAAAAAGGGGAAGAATTTAAGTATGCCATGGCTTGACTACAAAAAAGCATTTGATAGTATCCCACATTCATGGATAAAAGAGTGCTTAAAAATCTATAAAATATACCCTACACTGATTAACTACATTACAGTGACCATGAAACAGTGGCAGACCACTTTGCAATTAAGCCATGATAAAAGACAAATTATTATTCCAGGGATAAAAATTCAAAGGGGGATATTCCAGGGTGACTTTCTCTCATAGGTTCATAGGTAGGTACTAGGCTATCAGCCCAAGGGCCTATGCAAGCCTAGCCAACAAGATTCCCTGGCTTATGCCACTCAAGAAAGTTATTTTCCTATGCCACTGAAGAGCAGAGACACAGAAGTGATTCCCGAGGTGTATTTCCTATTTCCCATCCACTCATCAAGATTTTTCTTGAAGAGTGCTAATGAAGAACTTTGCTTGACATAGATGGGTAGCCTGTTCCAAAGTATGGGAAGTCTCTGGGATAGGAATCTATCCCTCCAGCATGTCCTGTTTATTGTGGTGACAAGGTTTAGGTCCCTAGAGCGTGTAGCTCGAAGGGATTGGGATTTCTTTCGGTGTAGCATGTCAAACAGCTCTGGGTTTGACATAGCTTTATATGTTAGGCAGAGATCACCTCTGAGTAGTCAATATGCTACGGAGTAAAGCTGGAGTTTTTTGAGGCGGTCAGTGTAGGGCATTTGTTTGAGTCCAGTAATCCTCTTTGTGAGGTACATCTGTGGCCTTTCCAGCTGCTGCAGATGTCTTGTGAGGTACATTCCAAAAGGGGCATTGTACTCTATAATGGGTCTAATGAGTGATGAGTAGAGGGTAATGATGACTTCTTTTTTCCTGGACGAGAACCCTTTTATGATGAGGTGTGCCACGTAGAAGGACTTCCTGACTACTGTGGCGATGTGACTATCAAAGGAGAGACTACTGTCCATCTGGGTCCCAAGGTCCCTTATCACGCATTCGGTGTTAAGTAGATTGCTGCCTATGTGGTAGTTCATGGGTACAGAGTTTTTACCAAAGGGGATGACACTGCACTTTTTGGCATTGAGCTTGAGGCCATGGCTCTGACACCAGGCATCTGTCTCATAGAGGCCCTTCTGTAGGATGTTCACATCATTTGGGGACTTGACTATGGTTCCTAGTTTGCAGTTATCTGCGAACTTGTTAGCCAGAGGCCTTCTGTGTTAGCCTGTACTTCAGAGAAGTAGATACCAAACAGGAGCGGTCCCAGGACGGAACCCTGGTGTACTCCACTTGTCACTGGCTTGAGGTCAGATTTGGAGTCTGCAACTTTTACAGTGTGGATTCTGTCAGTGAGCCAATTGGCAACCCGTCTTGTGACATAGGGATTTATGCCTAGTTTATTGAGTTTAGCTATAATTCCAGAATGGGGGATGGTGTCGAAAGCCTTGGCGAGGTCAAGATAGGCTGTGTGAACCACTTTACCCTCATCTACGGCTTTGGTGACTGCCTCAAAAAAGTCGATCAGGTTCAGGAGACATGATCTGCCTTTCACAAACCCGAACTGGGTGGGATCCAGAGTTTGGAGGTTACCAATGTCTTTGTTTATGAGTTCCATGATGATACGTTCCATGGCTTTGCAGACCAGGCTCGTCAGGCTAATAGGTCTATAGTTCCCGGGATCAGTGGTGGCTCCCACTTTGTGGAGTGGGATAACTGTTGCTGTGCACCATTCAGTGGGCACAAAGCCTGATGCGAGGCTATTATTGAACATGGTGCTTAAGTGGGGAGCCAGTTCATTCTGAAGTTCATGTAAAACATAGCCTGGGATGTTGTCCAGTCCCATGGATGCTGTGTTTTTGGCTTTAGAGAGTGCAGCTTTCACCTGCGTAGTTGTGATTACAGGGACTCTGCAGTCTTCCTGTATAGATATGGGCCCTTTAGGGGGTGGGGGGGTAAAGTTAGCTATTTTGCCATCCCCTTAACCCATTAGCAGTCTATTTAAGACCTTAGGCCATGGCTATAATTTGGCTCCTAGAAAACAACAAAGTGTAAAGACTTCTCATCTTTTCTTTGTCGCTGATTTGAAACTGTATAGCTCATCAGATGAGGAAATGAAAGTACAACTGCAAGTTGTCAAAACTTTTTCAGATGATATAAGAATGTCATTTGGTCTTGATAAATGTGCAAAAAGAACCTTTAAAGCAGGAAAACTGCAGCACCAAGAAAACATCAGTTTGGGACAAGAATGTGATATGAAATAACTTAAAGAAGAGGTAGTGTATAAATATTTGGGAACTGATGAAGGAACAACAATAAAACATGAACAAATGCAAATAAAACTTAGTAAGGAGTACTTTAGAAGATTTAAATTAATCCTGAAAACAGCGTTGATATCCAGGAACAAAATCCAAGCTATAAACCAATTTGCTCTTCCTGTCCTAATTTACAGTTTTGGAGTGTTGGATAGATTAGACAGGAAAACAAGAAGGATGCTTCATGCTCACCAAATGATTTATAAAAATCAGTGCATACCAAGATTATATACTCCCTGTTCCGAAGGAGGGATGGGCCTCCTTGAAATTGATTACATGTACAGATCTGCAATCGTGGGACTCCACACATATCTGCTGACCTCACAAGACCCAAATGTAGTGAAAGTTTTGAAACAAGAGGAGGATAAATCTAAGATGACTTCCCAGTTTAGGCTAGCAGGAGCATATCGGCATCAAGCAGGAATGGAAATCAAACCACAAGTGGATAAAAACCAGGCAGCAACTGAATGTGCTAAAAAAACAAAAGAAAGAATATAAGGTGAATGACCAGCTGAGAAGACAAGAAATGTTGAAAATGCATAAATATAGTTGCAAGTATAGAAAACTTCTGGAAGAACCTCATGTTGATCAGGAATGAATGCAGGAATGGTTAAGAAGAGGCGAATTCAAACCAAGAGATGAAAAGTTAATATTGGCGGCATGAGACTGTGGGCTACGTACACATTGGTTTACAAAGTCCATTGAACATGTGGGAGAAACAAACAAATGTAGGTTTTGTAAAACAGAACTGGAAACAGTTGCATACCTCTTTGCTGGTTGCGACATACTAATGGCAGAAGGACTGTATACTGAAAGGCATAATAATGTGGCAATAATGTTGCACTGGGGATTGTGCAAACATTATTGTACTGAAGTAGCTGAAAAACACTGGAAACATGAGCCACAAAGCATCATAGAAAACGATGATGTCTACATCACATGGGATCATCCATTACCAACTGTTCAAAAGATAGATGCTAGAAAACCAGAAACAGTGGTTCAAGTAAAGAAGACAAAAGTAGCATTGATCATTGAAATTGCCACACCCAGTGACTACAGTGTCCTGTGTACAGAGAGAGACAAAGTCATAAAATATTAGGATTTGCAAGCAGAAATGAGGAAGAAAGATACCCAGATAATTCCAGTAGTAGTAGGAGCAATGAGTCTTATAAAAAAGAGTCTACAATCATATTTAGATATGCTACCAATATATGTAATTCCATACGAATTGCAGAAGGAGTCATTATTGGGGACATTGCGGGTGCTGCAACGAGCACTTTTGGCTGACATCAAAGAGTGAAATAATACTAATTTCATAAACTTTAATCGTACTTTGACTTACGAATGGGGTCCATTTCCGTCATGGTATTAGAAACCTAAAAGATTTGGAGAAATTAAAAAAGGGAGAGCACATGCCCCCACACATACACACACACACACACACACACACACACACACACACACACACACACACACACATACACACAAACACATGTGTGCGCGCGTGCACACATACACACACACACACACACACACACACACACACACACACACACACACACACACACACACACACACACACACACACACACCAGTAAGGTAGTAACTCAGCTTAAAGTTCTTTACAAAACATGTAACTTGTTCACTGAGATTAAGCAAATTACCATTGACATAAATGTACTCCCCCCAAGACTGTAACAATGTGTCCCTTTAACTGTACTTCTTTCTCCACACATTACCGTACTCATTCAACCTGATGAGTATAAAAACTTAGATTCATCCACCCAGCAAGCAAGTATGAGCATCACTGCTATACTCTGAGTCTCAGCACAAACAACTGTCTACCCGTTATGACTAGAGCTACATTATTCTCAATACACTACATTATTCTCAATACACTCATCTACAAAATATTAAATGATGGTTACTCACCACCACTCCTCAGCAAGCTGCAGTTTAGAAATCAGTCCTATACTTTTAAAAGTAATGATGGCATTCCGTTATACAGGCCCCATTCACACTTAGTATGTGTGAAAGTGCTTTCTTACAAATAGTTCCATCTGTTTGGACCAATCTTCCAGAGAATATTAGGAGTACATACCAACTACTGACTTTCAAGAAAACACTCATAGGTTCATAGGTAGGTACTAGGCTATTGGCCCTATGGCCTATACAAGCCTAGCCAAAAAGGTACCCTGGCTTTCGCCACCCAAGAAAATTATTTTCCTGTGCCCCTGTCAAGCAGAACCACAGAAGTGATCCCTGGGGTGAATTTCCAATCACCCATCCAATCAAGATTTTTCTTGAAGAGTGCTAATGAGGAGCTTTGTTTGATATAGATAGGTAGTCTGTTCCAGAGTATGGAAAGTCTCTGGGACAGGAATCTATCCCTCCAGCATGTTCTGTTTATTGTGGTGGCAAGGTTTAGGTCCCTAGAGCGTGTAGCTCGGAGAGATTGGGATTTCATTAAGTGGAGCATGTCCAACAGCTCTGGGTTTGACATAGCTTTGTATGTTAGGCAGAGAGCAGAGTCCATCTTTTCAAAGAAAATAAATGCAGGTACTCTAGAGACATGGTCTAGAGCTATTATTACACTTCTTAGGCTTCGTTGATTTGGTGGTTCCATTCCTAAATATGTAGACTTAGTATGTTTGATACTACCATAAGACCTGTATAATGATGCAAATACAATTACACCCCCTCCCCTTTTTGTACAGCCATGTACCATATACAAGCTGAATCCTAGCCCATTTTACTGTATTAACATATTTCAGTGCTGTGAGCTGTGCATTCTGTGTTTAGACTGAAGTTTGCATTTTACTTTTAAACATTAATAATGTATGCATTCTTGTAAATGTTTTTTAATCTTATAATGTGGGCTATGTCAAGACTGAAAAAGTCTCTTTGGCAATTCATTTAGCTGTTTAACAAAGTATGAATAAATAAAATATAACAAAATCAAATAAAATATTACTGTTAACTGAAAGTGATTGATTGAGGCTAAAACAAATCTGGCACTATATGCCCACATTTTGTTTTAACAAATTTTTCCAAATAGTTGCTAGCTTCTCCTTTGCTTGAATGAGACCTGAGCTACAATGAAGTTTGCATGCGATTCTGAAATGCTCCTGCAAACATACATAGACACATGCACAGAGTGACAACTCAAAATGTAATCTCTGCTACTCTACTGGATATAAACCTGTCCTCAGTGACTGTGTTTTTCACTGTTATTTCTGAATACATGCTCTGGTATATAGAATGATACGTCTTTCCCTATTTCTATACAATGTGTGTTTTAAAGCACTGTTTTAAATTAAGATATCTACGTGCCAAATAATATGAAGAGAAATCTGGAGTGCAGGATTTTTTTCCAAATCTTACTTCAAATGAATCAGTTTAAATAAAAACAGATTTTATTCAATAAATAAATGAAACAGGTTTAAAATTAAAGACAAACTTTCTTCATCAAACAGGGTACATTTAAAATGTAAGGCAGGTTATTTTTGCTAAACAAACAAAGTAATGTTACTGGCTCACAAGTTGCATCATTCCTTATTCACCCAGCTTACAAGCTCCTGAACATTTTTTTTCAAAGTGTGATTCTGCTTCCCAGTATAGAAAGAGTTTGAATTCATTCATCATAACAACAACAATAATAATAATAATAATAATAATAATAATAATAATAATAATAATAATAATAATAATAATAAATAAAAGCTTCATTTTACTGACTAATTTCTAGGGTTCACCCTAGCTACATGCCATCGTAGCCTGAATTATTCATAGCAGGTTAGTTATAAGCTGCCCTAACTCCAAAAAGGGTGCTTTGATGACTGACAGAAAGGAATAGACATTGTTCTGCAACTTTTCTATTCTGCCCCAGATGGATTTCCAAGTTGAAAAGTTAAAGTATTTATTTTTTTTTTTGCATCAGTGTTGATCCACTAAGGGTGATACATTGTGTAGTTCTATCCACAGTCACAGCACATCACATTTAGTTTTACTACTGTCCACCTAGCATGATTCAGTAACATATAAATAGTAGCCTACAGTCAGGGTACTGCTAGCTGTGGTAACACTGTTGAGTTATTTCACTGGACTGTAATGGCTGGAGTGCCTTCTTTGCAGAGTCTGCATGTCCTCCTTGTGTTCAAGCGGGTTTTCTTGCGGCACTCCAGTTTCCTCTCACACTCTGGAGACACACAGTAGGTGGATTGGACACTACATGTGAGTGCATGGTATGGAAGAGCAGCCCCGGTAGGGCTAGTTACCTGGTAGTGTGATTGATCATTGCCAATGTCATTGGAGCTAAATGACTGCTACTGTTGATGTGACACCCTGACCCGATGTGCAAAAATGGGAAAAATCAGTTGTGGATGGAGAAATATATACACACACACACATATATATATATATATATATATATATATATATATATAGCTATATATATATATATATATATATATATATATATATATATATATATAAAACTAAACAGCATTGTCTGAAACTTTGTTTTTCCTTGCAGTGTTACAGTTAATACAATAAATCCTAATTGAAAGCAGTATTTTTTTCTATTAATGTTTAAAGTATAGTTTTATTACAGAACAGAAGAGTTACTGATCCTTGATGGAAATCATTTCAAAGCATTGTGCTTCCCAGCATGCATTTTTCTGGTTTATTGCTGATATGTTTCAGCTGCCAGCATCCACTTTGAATTAACATGCACATGTTTTTTAGACATCTAGAATCTATCTGAACATTTGAGTTTAAGCATTTCCTGTGAATTTACATTTCCGATTTTTTTAATCTTGGCTTAATAAATGATATTGTTTTATTCTCTTTTAATTCTCCCACATTAGGGGCATAGAGCATTTATCCTTGGGTATTAAGCTTTACAAATCTATTGGATTTTAGTGACAGAATTTTGTTTTCCCTAACCTGATTACAGCAACAGAAAGCCTGGTACTCGTTTATACAATGAAAAAAAAATCAGAAAGATTTCCTTAATGAATAATTTGAGCAACAAGGAGGACTTTCTAATCCTGACAAAAAGTATTAAAAGCAATGAATATTATCTTTTTAAATTTCCATATTTGTGCCATCCAAATGGTGCAGTGGTATGGTATCTATCTGCACCACCAGCTTCTCTAGGAGAAGGAGAGAGAGAACGATCACTGGCTGTAGAGAGGGTAAAGGTTTAAGTGCTGTAACAGTGCCCCTTACTGGCAGCTAACAGAACAGCAAGTGGAATATGCAGTAGAAGGGATAGCATAGCGTGTTAATGGCAATGGAAGGAGGCGTGTATGGGAACATGCACACTGAACTCCACTTTGGGCATTGCTGAATGATTGGTGCACAAGGAGGAGCTAGTGGTATCCTAAATGCAGAAAACTCAACTCATCCGTATTATACCATCACTCTTTTCTGACCTTTGCTGTCAAACTTTGCAGGCATAAATTGGTCATAAAAAAGTTGATAGGTAAATGCTTAATCATAGCAGAAGATCTTCACACCTATATATATATATATATATATATATATATATATATATATATATATATATATATATATAGGTAGATATGTATACATGTATATATATCATAGAATCATAGGAGGTTACTAGGCTATCGATCTGGAGGTCATTTCAAGTCTAGCCGTTTCATCCCAATGTAATACCATAGATGTTATACACCAACTTTACAACACACCATAAAGGTGTTTGAGGAAATATGTATACAAGACATCACTAAAATGTTAAAATCTAAATCAAGTCATTATAGCAATATGACAGACACTGAAAGAAAAGCCTTAAAAAACTTAACTGCCATGACAGATAAATTCAGGTTTATGAAGAGCGACAAGGGGGGCAACATAGTTATCATGGAACAGGATACTTATAAGGATAAAATGTTTGAAGTTTTAAACAATGTTGATGAATATGATGAGGTTACCCTTTCTGACATACACTGTAGTCAACATTTCATACATTCTCAGTTGTATGAAGCTTTAATGTCCGGTGACATTAGCTTTGAGATGTATGACTTTTGTGTTGTTGAAAAACCCCGGATAGGGGTAATGCTTGGGATACCTAAAACTCATAAGTCTGTTCACAATCCACCGTTTAGACCTATAGTGTCCTCTCCGCATTCTGTTACTGAAGGAATTTCCTTAGTCATAGATGCAGTTTTAGGACCCATCATTGGCAATGATGGCTCCTATACTCGTGATTCTTGGCATTTTTTACATAAATTTAATATTTATGCTTCAGCAAAGTTGTTTGACCCTAACAAACATATTCTCCTCACTGTTGATGTAATTTCATTGTATACTTGCATACCTCATGAAGAGGGTATTGATGCTGTACGGAGTTATTTAACTAAGAACAAACCTGATTACAGCAATACTGTTGTGTCCACTATTTGTATGCTTTTGGACATAGTCCTACATAATAATTATTTTTTATTTGGAGGCAGATTTTATAGACAAAGAAGGGGTGTAGCTATGGGGTCCCCTGCTGCTCCCGCCTATGCCAATTTGGTTATGGCTTGGTGGGAGCTTGAATTCATGCTAGTGTTGAATAGCAAATTCAACATCTTTTTTTATTCCCGTTATGTGGATGATTTGATTTTTGTCATTGAAGGTGACAATTTTATAGTAAGTAATTTTCTGTCAGAAATTAATTCCTTTTCTGAATATTTAAAGTTCACCATTGGACATGTAGGTTTAAGTGTCAATTTTTTGGATATTTCCCTCAGGTGGGATGTAGATGAAGGCAGATTTCACAGCCGTATCCATAGAAAACAAACATTTAATAATGCTTATTTGCATTTTCGTAGTGGACATGCCAAGTATACCATCAACAACATCCCCAGAGGGCAATTTATCAGGGCCTGTCGTATGACATCTAAAGAGGCCGATTTACTTGAAGAATTTGATTTTATTTCCTCTTTGTTTTTTAACAGAGGTTATGATAAGACATTGGTAACTAATGCTGCCGATGAAATTCTTCAGAAACGTAATGACATGTATCCCTCTTTATTAAATTTGACTACACAAAACACTTTTGACGTCATCAAAAAAGGGAGGGTTAATCGATCGTATGGTGAGCTTGTTTGTTCACTTGACATGAGTTCTGATTGTCGACGTATTCAGCGTCTGTTGGAACACAATTGGCGGGTCATTCAGGGTAACCCAGATATTTTTAAAATATTAGGGAACAAGCCATTTTTTGTTCAGAAGAACCATTTTAATATAAAAAAGGCTTTGGAACATGACACAACATGCAGTTCAACTAACATAATGCACCATAGGTCATCTAATAAGCATGGAATGCATTGTTGTTATGAATGTAATATGTGTCGTTACATCTCTTTGGGCCCCTATATTTCTGTCATTTCATCTGACAGGACCTTTGAAGTTCCAGGATTTGTTAACTGTTGTACACAGGGGGTCATTTATATTGCCCTTTGTTCCACATGTCCAGCTTATTATGTTGGGATGACATCCCGACAATTAAAAATTCGAATAAGGGAACATCTTTATAGTATCAAAACTAAAGATGAAACCAACGCTCTTTTTAAACACTCATTAGTGTGTTGCTCCTTTAAGAAATTTTTGTTCTCCATATTGGAGGTTTGTCAGAGAGACATGAGAGATGGTGATTTTAAAAATTATTTACTACAACGAGAAACTGTTTGGCAAATTAGGCTTCAATCAGATTCTTATCCAGGACTCAATGAGTCCATTAATGTAAAATGTTTTTTAAAATATCGTAAACTACAAGTCAAAAAAGATGAAGACATAGTTTCTCTTCATTTTAATTAACATTCAGATTAGTTGATTGATTAATATTAAGAGATTTTTTAAGTTAATTGTTTAATTGAATTTTTAATTGTTTGCAAGGTATTTATTGGATGTGTAAATGTTGATTTTCATTCTGATGAAGTCCACGGACGAAAGCGGATAAATAAATTTGTATTACGCTATTTTTTGGATTCCTATTTGGGTCTACACCTCTTCCTTGGTCGTTTGTTGTTTAATACCATAGATACTGTAGTTAATATCAAGGATTGTATTTAGTAATGACTGTCCATATCCAGGAACATTGTGGGCGCTATACTCGGTAAGAATTTACGGTGCCCCATCCACTCATCCAGGTTCCTTTTGAACAGTATGAAACAAACCAAACAACGCTGATACTGAACAAGTGTTTAATAAAACAAAGCTTTCAGGTCAAACAAACCCTTCATCAGTGTATAAAATACTAACACATACTTACCATTTTCATATATTATCAAAAATCACACAGCCATTAATTATTCAATTAAACAATCAATCCGAGTTAAAATCAATAGTTGCAGAAGCACAGAACTCTATTTCAAACACATTTGTTTATACCTTAATACAGGTTTTAAAGAAACAGTCTGGTTTAAACCTGGTAATACATCAGCACAAAGGAGTATTATCCATTGATATTCCTTCAGCTCAAGCTTATTGTTAAGATCTTCTCCTCGTATATCCTTACATACTCTATCACCCTAAAAGAGAATTTATGTGCATTTCCATATGTACTGATATGCTTAGCCAAGGAATTAGTGTCAATATTTCTTCTTATTTCTGAATGATGCTCAGTTATTCTTTCCTTCAGTTTTCTGGTAGATTTCCCAACATAAAATTCTTGACATCTATTACAGGTAGCCAGGTGTATTATATTCATTGTAACGGACATCTATTACAGGTAGCCAGATATATTATATTTATTGTAACACACATTGTTAAGCCAGGAAAATATATAATTCTTCCTGGTTATAGGGTGTTGAAAATTATTATTTTTGTTAATAACTTCACAACAGCTACAATTGTAGCAAGGAAAGGTACATGATTTAGCTGCTGTTACCCCCCCCATTCTTGACACACGTCTTTATAACATAACTTCTGCTTTAAACTCTGACAGTTTCTGTATGCGAAACTGGGTTTCATGCCAACTATGGGACATAATTCAGGTAGCGCTGTTATTATACACCAGTTATTATTAATAATTCTTCTTATCTCAGATGTAGCTATGTTGAAAGCTGTAACAAAACGTAGCTTACCTACATCTAAGTTGGTCTCCTTAGTTATAAAGGGTACTTCCATTGTGTTCACAGAGAAAGGTTTAGTGCAATCATCCCTACAGCTCAAGACACATTGAATTTCCATATCTAGGGACTCCCTATTATGGCCCCTCTCCATAAATTCATCTTTCAGTTCCTGCATTTGTTTCTTACATTCTTCTATAGAAGTATTGTCTACTAATTCTAACAAACTGAGCTTTTGTGACACTTTTAAACACATGTGATGCATACATACTGTTTCGATGGAGAAATGTATTCCTATGTGTAGGTTTTTTATAAACAGTAGTTTGAATTTCAGTACCCTCAAACAAAATTCTCACATCCCAGAAGTTAATGCTAGTATCTGAACATGTCATAGAAAAATGTTAAAATTCAGTACTGTTGTTTAAATAGTTTAAAAACACATCTAGTTCATCCCTACTACCATGCCAAACAAAAAACAAATCATCCACATATCTTTTAAAGCAACTAATATTCTGAGAATATTGCTGTGGGCCATGATATATAAATTCAGTCTCCCATTTATCCAGTACTAGGTTGGCATATGTATTAGCAATGGGAGTACCCATTGCTATGCCAGATATTTGATGGTAAATTCTTTCATTGAAAACAAAATAATTATTATCTAGTATTAACTGGAGTAGTTCACATATAGTTTCACTGAATCTACCAGAGTATTGCCCATTTTTCACCAGCAGTGGTGGTGCAGCGGTTAGCATTGTCGCCTCACAGCAAGAGGTTCTCCCATTCGATTCTCGGCTGAATTGCCTTCTGTGTGGAGTCTGCATGTCCTCCTTGCAGTCGTATAATGCTTAAAGACATGCAGGTAGGTGCGTGCGTGAGTGGGTGCTCCTTCATTGAAGGTTGGACGTTGGGCTGACAACTCGGCACCGTAAAAATCCACTGCCAATCATTAGCGGACTGCAGTTCTGCTGTGGCAACACCTAACCGGGAAAAGACGAAAGACATTACTAGTTCCCTTATGGCATCAATGCCATAACTATTAAGTATAACAGTAAAAAGTGACTGAATGCCAAGAGTCACCATTAGAAACGTATTTGTAGTACCAAGAGATTTATATGTGTTAAACCAACCAGAGAAACTTCTCAAAAAATCTGCAGTATCCTGTATATAGCTTTTTACATATGAAAGTTGCTTAGATAATACATTCTGTAAATAAATTGAAATATTTTGATAGTATATAAAAATGATTAGTATGTGTTAATATTTCATACACTGATGAAGGGTTTGTTTGACCTGAAAGCTTTGTTTTATGAAACACTTGTTCAGTATCAGAGTTGCTTGGTTTGTTTCATACTGCATCCAGTCTTGGTTTTATGAACTAAGCTTTGTTCTGCAACTGTTTATCCTTTTGAACAGTGTCATAGAGGTACTCTGCTTTACATGAATTGGTAGCCTGTTCCAAAGATGTGGCAGTTGTTGGGAAACAAATGTGTCCCTCCAGCACGTCTTATTCAAGTTGCAGGCTATATTTAGGTCACTGGAATGGGTAGCTCTAGTCCCATTTGATTTACAGATGTGCAAGAAATTCATGGGGTTTGGGTTGGGGATTGTTCTGTAAGCCAAACCTAATGAATCTGCTGCACTTCTGTAAATCAAATGGGTTAGAATAGGCTGGCAGTTCATGGCATTCTATCCAGAATGTTGCCTCCAAACTGTTTAAAGAACTGCTGATAGCACACAATGAGAAGTCTTTGGGCAATATTAAAAGTAGGTTATACTCTAGTCTTGAATGTATTCAACAATATGTGGATCACTCTGAATATCAAAGTTTGTATGATAAATATCTAGAAAAAGAGGGTGCATTTGAAAAGGATGTAAAAGGGAGGAAACTGAAGAAACTTTACAGGGATGTTGGTGACTTTAAGAATAACATTGCATTTACATGAAAAACATATAAACGCGTAGTTAGGTTTTCTGGGACTATGCAAAAGCCTGATAGAGGAAAAAGAAAGAGAGGAAGATCTATTTTAAAACCTACTGTTAGTTCCAGTTTTACAATTGATTCTAGTGCCTTAGATTTTTTCCTCAAATGCACCCAGTACAAATACAGACAATGACTTTGGAGATAACTTAGAATTGGTTTCTCCTTTGCATAAAAAAACAAAAGGGAGAAGCGGCTCTTTAGAAGGACCGGATGAAAACATCATAGGGGAAGAAATGAATACTATGGAAAGAACTTTCAGGGACTTGATCAAAATGTAAATGATACTGCTGCTGATTGCAATGCCGATGTGATAATTTAGGGTTAAGAAATCGTCCTTTACTCCACCTTTCCATCCATGAGTAAAAATGTTTGAGGAGTCAGTATTATGTGATTTCCATACTAATCAGACCATTATTTTTAGGCAATATAAAGAGAATTTGTCTAAAATTGAAAGACAGGGTTTGATACAATATAGGAAACAACGGAATATGTAAAATAAGCTTTAAAACAGCTGAATGATGGAAGGTATTATTTTAAATAACCTTTGGACCCTACAGTGGACTTTAAACTAAAAATTGATGAGATTCTTTTGCAATTTAAAATTAAAGGTTGCATAACAGAAGCCGTGTATAAGGAGTTAATAGTAGAGGATCCTAAATCCCAGCTATATTACATACTCCCAAAAATACATAAAAGTATCTCCCCACCACCTGGTAGACTCATAGTTTCTGGAAGGGGTTCTTTGACAGAACCCATTTCCTTGTATTTGGAGAGTCAGCTTAAACCATTATTGTATCTTGTAAGAGCTAGACTTAAAGATTCTAGTGAATTCCTGAGGTTAATTAATGATTTACAGGTTATCCATGATTCTTACCTTTGTACTTTAGAAGTTCAATCATTCTATACAAGCATTCCACATCACAGAGGCATTATAGCTGTACAATTCTGGCTGACTGAATATGGGGTATATGCTATTTAACACTGTGAATTTTTGATTACACTGGTGACCAGGGGCCCAGGGAAGTAAATATTGTGGGAAGAAATAACCAGGGAATTGTTATAGCTAGGCTTGTATAGGCCCTAGGGCCGATAGCCTAGTACCAACCTATGAAGTTAGTTTTGGAACATAATGTTTTCTATTTTGGAAAACAGTGTTACCTTTAAGTCAAAGGTACAGCTATGGGCACAACTTTTGCCCCTATATATATGCTGACCTTTTTATGGGTTATTTGGAATATAGTTTGATATATGGTGATAGGGACCCATTTATAAAGGTATTAGTGTTGTGGCAACCTTTTTTGGATGACAGTTGGGGCATTTGGTTAGGGTCCTTGGATAACTGGCGTGTGTTTGTGGAATATTTAATCTCCAATGAGTTTGGATTACAATTTGTAGATAGAAAAGAATTATCCACAATAGATTTTTTAGATGTTCAGGTTACAAAAGCTACAGATGGTACCATGATTACTGGTCTATACAGAAAGCCTTTTACTAGGAATGACTTATTGGAGGCTAGCAGTTGCCATCTCAAGCATATGGTGACTAATATACCTAAAGCCCAGTTTCAATGGCTAAGATGTATTTGTAGTAGTGATGATGACTACAAAATAGAGGCCAAAAAATGGGTTATAGGTTCATAAGAAGGGGTTATAATAGAACACAAATTATTGGGGTGAAAAATAATGCTCTTAATTTGAAGAGAGAACCTTTATTATTTGAAACCTGGGAAGTTGAACCTATGCCTGTTAGGCCTAAGCAGTCTAATATTAGACTAGTTACTACTCATGGAACTAATAGCTTTTAAATAAAGGATACAATTGATAAATACAGGCACATCTTGAAATCAGATGATTTTTTTGATCAATGCCTGGGAGACCATTGCTCTTATGGTTATCAACGTGGCAAAAATGTGGGTGAGTTTTTATCTTGGTATAAGAGAATGGATTTAACTAAAAAAGACTACAAAGGTAATAACCTGAGGGGGTTGTAATTATTGTGGCAGCTGCGTTTATTGCAAGGTTATATCTAGATCTAAATCTTTTATATCAGTGAATACTTCTAAGGTTTATGAGATCAGATATTTGATCACCTGTCACACAGAATGGGTTATATATTTGGCTATTTGCCAGTGTGGAGCATTTTATATCAACCAGACTTCAAGAGCTTTCAAGAATCGAATAGCAGTACACCTTAGTGATATAAATTGCAAAAGACCAAGAAGCGCCTTGTTTAAACGTAAGACTGAACATACCTCGGCACACTTTATATTTGTTGGTATAGATTTAGTTTAGGGCAGCAATTTGTCCAATAGGGATAAACATAAGATTATGGACAAGAAGGAAAGGTTATGGATAGTAAATTTGGGGGCCACCTATAGGCCAGGTTTAAATGAATATTTTTGAAGAAAATGTATTTGTAACATTGTTGAAGCATATTCGCCAATTTGTGTTCCTATTTTTGATGTAATAGAGATCTTAAATATGGTGCAGGGGTCCATTATGTGAATGTTTTTGAATGTATATATGTGTATACTTTTTATGTGGTTACATGCATATATTTATGTATATAGGGATATGTTCTTAGATAGTATGTATTAGTTAGGATAATCTTACACTATATAATGGTTTAATATATTTACACAAATGGGTCTGAACATAAATTTGATGTATGTGTATGTTTGTGTATGTGCGTATTTGTACACACACACACACACACACACACACACACACACACACACACACACACACACACACACATATATATGTGTATGTATATGTATGTATGTGTGTATGTTTATGCATATGAATATATGCACACTGTGGGTAAGAAGATGTATTAAAAAACTGCTGTAAAGGTTTTTAAAAAAAAGTGGTCACTTATATTACACTGACTTAATGTGTTGATGTGGCTTTAAAACTTTTAGCTATGAAAAGGTAATTAAATTTGAATGTTTTACTACACTGATGATGCCAGGGGCCGAAACCGGTTTGGTTTATACTTGTTCCTTATTTTGTTGCTACTACTGCTGCTGCTGCTATGTTATTCTGGATATGTTGAGTAACTTTTGTGAATAAACACAGTAATATAGTGTGGATTTATCTTTTATTTTCATCTTGGGATTTGGTATCAAGGCGATGAAAAGACTTTTTATACTGGACCGTGTTGGTGTGTGAGATATATATATATATATATATATATGTATACATATATATACATATATATAAAGATACAGATATGTACAGATATACATATCTATATACACCCACACACACACACACGCACATATATATATATATATATATATATATATATATATATATTTATATAAAGATACAGATATGTACAGATATACATATCTATATACACCCACACACACACACACACACACACACACACATATATATATATATATATATATATATATATATATATATATGTATACATATATATAAAGATACAGATATGTACAGATATACATATCTATATACATCCACACACACACACACACACACATATATATATATATATATATATATATATATATATATATATATATATATATATATATATATATATATATATATATATATATATATATATAAAGATACAGATATGTACAGATATACATATCTATATACACCCACACACACACACACACATATATATATATATATATATATATATATATATATATATATATATATATATATATATATATATATATATGTATATATATATAAAGATACAGATATGCACAGATATACATATCTATATACATCCACACACACACACACACACACACACACACACACACACACACACGCATATATATATATATATATATATATATATATATATACACACACACAGACACACACACACACACACACACACATACAGGTGAGAAGATCTTATGCTATATTTAAGCATTTACTTTAAACAAGGTCTGAGGGGTTTTGTTGGTTATATAAATTGTATAAATTGTATACATAAATACACATCTATACTAAGTAATCCATATATCTCCATATATCTCATCTATCTCTTTAGCTATATATATATATATATATATATATATATATATATATATATATATATATATATATACAGAGAGAGAGAGAGAGACTTTTTATATGTATATGTATGTGTGTGTATGTGTATTTACATATGTTAGTTTGTTCTTCTTTCAGCTTTTCTCGGTTAGGGGTCGCCACAGTGGAACTCCAGTCCGCTAATGATTGGCAGTAGATTTTTACAGTGCCGAGGTGCCAGACCGATGCCCAACCTTCAACGAAGGCATGCCCATTCACACATCTTTCGAATGCCATTCGACCACGAGGAGGATATGCAGACTCCACACAGAAGGCGCTCCAGCCGAGAATCGAATGTGAGAACCTCTTGCTCTCCCTCTCTCTCTCTCTCTGTATATATATATATATATATATATATATATATATATATATATATATATATAAAACTGGGGGAGAAATATAAGCTTGACTACATAAAACCTAATTTTAGCCAGCACACATCTTGGTGAATCACAGCTGATAGAGCATAAGGGACCTATGCTTACATGACAGTTCTGTTCTGAAGAGGTCATGCCAGGGTAGACAATCTTCAGAAAAGGTATGCCTACTCCTTTGAAATGCACGCAAGTAGTTTTTCATTTTATGAAATCTTCTGAAAAACTCTTTTACCCAAGCTACGTAGGCATATGATTCAGTATAATTCTGCACTGCAGCATAAATTACTTGACCAAAACAAGACTTTAAGAGCAAAGAAGAGCTTAGCAGTTTGTAATGTTTGTAATGAAGTTCTCAAGAAAGACAAGTGAGGAGAAAGACACAGCAGAATATAAATGGGTCATAAAATAGTGGATATGAAGATCATTCAACTGGGCCTTTCCCAATCAAGTAGCTGGTGTTATAACCATGGATTAAACTAAATGCCAAAAAATATATAATAGTCTCCTTTGGTAAACACAACATCCTCTGTAGCTATCAAATCAACGGCAAAGCCATGAAAATCAATATCATAGTTAGTGGCCTGGAAACCTATGTGGGCAACAAACTGAGCTTTGATCACCATGTATCCACTATTGTAAGAAAGTCCTTTTTCATTGCACAGCTTATTAGTAAGGGTATGGCATCTAGGTACAGGCATGTGATTATTAAAATGTATTTGGCACTTACTGGGCTGATTATTGAGTATAATGCCCCCTTTGGTATGTACCTGTCCAAATGGTTAACACAACTTGAATCACCACAACTCCTTTCTCACCAAAAAAAAATCAAAGGCCTAAACCATAAAAACTACATTGACCATCTCAAAGCCTTGCCCCTCAGACTACTGGAGGATAATCCCTGCCACACATATACAGCCTCAACAGACCCTATCTTTTCTGATCCACTGCATATCCACAAGTTCAATGGTTGAATAAACACCTGCTAGAGAGATCTTAATCTCTTCTGCAGCATAAACAGAACATGTTGGAGGGACAGAATGGATCACAGACAATACTTCTTTGTGAAACTGTTTTCCTCTCCACATACAGCAAAGTACTTCCATTACTCTAGTCAAACATAACCTGGATGAATGGATGGGAGACTGCAGACTGTCTTCTGGTTTATCACTCTTGTCCTGTATGTATAGGGGTAGCATGTAAATGTTTAACCCAGTTCTTAATTATTTATACTTAAATTAAAAGGGTTATAAACTTTATGGGAATGCAGGACTAGGCTTCTAAAAATCCTCCCAGATCATTAGTCTAATAAGAACCTATGAATCACCACAGCAATTTCTGTTTAAATTCAAATGTATCATATAGTTGTGAAACTCTTTCTTAACAATCCAACAAGTAAACCTCACATTATCTATGAAATGTGTTTAATATATAAGACTACAGGAATAAATATGCAGTCAAAATGAGCATTCATTGTATACATTTTTTTTGTAAATAGCAGTAACCACAAACATAAAATAGTTCCGACCGAGATAGAATGTCAATAATAATAAAATAAATTCCATGTCTGCCCTTCCAAAATCGTAAGGTTGTCTAAAAAATGATATCCTGAAGTAGAATATAAAGGTTTTGTATCTTCTTCTGCCAATTCATGCCATCTGCCACATTATTTCTTGCAGATTTTTGTAATAAATCTTTAGAATCTGTTTTAACATAAAATTTCAGATAAACATCCAGCGATTGATTATTTTTTTTCTAGCAAAGAGTTATTAGTAGAAACTGTAGGATATTCAGGTTGTCACACTGGATAGTTATGTTGTATAAGGAAACTGTAAAATGCAGGTCATTTTGGAGCTGGGGCGTATAATTCACTTATAACTCATTAGTTATATATATCAAACCTACATGCAAAATAGCCACTTTCTTTGCCAAAGTGTTTGGCTGGATAACATAACAATATATCATAATCAGCTTCACTTAACATTTTCAAACACACAGCACCACAATTTTCTGTTAGAAATAGGACTATATTTTCAGTTAGAAACATGATTATATTGCCACCTTTAATGGCTTTTTTTCTTACCACATTTCCTTGTCTCTGTAGAATATATAAAGACTGCCACATTTATTGTACTGCACCATTTTGTTCATCTTTAACAATTTTCTAAAATGTATACAGAGCAGGAAGAGAAAAAAGAAAGAAAACTGGAGTAATTCAGGTCTAACTATTTAAAAAATACTGATGCCTAATAAATCCAAACTGTTGTCTGATTGTTGGAATTTTTCACTGCCATTAAGTTCATTTTATTTTTATATTTTTTCTTTTTAAAATAATAGTTTAAGTGCACCTTCAGAAATAGGATATAACAATCATTTAGTACATGTGCGAGGGTGGAAAATGATAGAGTAAATGTAATATTTCACATTTTACAATGACCCCCCCCCCCCATTAATATTCCAAAACGTGCAGGCTGATTGGTCAGCGTGCATGCTGTAAATCAGACTTATACTAATGGAAAAAGGTCCGGTTGCCCAGACTTTTTCCATTAGTATAAGTCTTTTTTTTACAGCAATGGAGAACGCAAGATCTCCGTTGCTGTTTAGACACTGTCTCGCTATGTTAAAGGAGTTTAACATAGCGAGACAGCTTTAAAAAAAGTAACGGAGATCTTCCTTTCTCCGTTGCTTTTTTTAAAGCTGTCTCTTTATGTTAAATGGGTGTAATATAGCGAGACAGCTTTAAAAAAAAGCAACAGAGATTCTCCGTAGCTTTTTTTAAAGCTGTCTCGCTATGTTAAACTCCTTTAACATAGCGAGACAGTTTGTAAAAAGCAATGGAGATCTTGCTTTCTCCGTTGCTTCCACCCACAGCTCTGATGTACTGTGTAAGCATACGCATGCGCAGTACATCAGAACTTACGTAGAATACCAGACAGCTGCGGAAGGGCAGCAAGGAGGCATTATACAATGCCATTATTTAAGGAAAGTAAGTATTTTCTTTCTGAAATAATGTCATTGTATAACAGCAATAATCCACTTGTGGGTGTGGGTAATGCTGAATTTACCCACGGTTGTCTTTGTTTGGCCACTCAGGCTTCGCCCTCGTGACCAAACCACACCAACCATGGGTAAATCCAGCATTACCCACACCCAGACGTGGGTTATTGCTATAACAATTGTATTTGTATTTCTGTTATGCTATGACCAGTATATGCATTTCACCTTGCTAAAAATTTCATGTAATTGGCAGAAAGGCCTTCAGATTATTGAAAAATGGTACAGATCATCATCTGTTGAAACTCAGCTTGTTAAAGCTATTACTGGAGTAACATTATGGCATGATACTTCAGATGTCTAATTTAATATACAGCACAGTATTCCGACTGTGTTGAGAATGTCAAAGTTACTGAAGCCCTGGTGGTACTGTAAACTGTAAACAGTACCTTCCTAAATGTCTCTGCTTTTTATTGTTTCATATTAAATGACGTAATGCATTTGGCTTCTGGTGATCACATTTTATTTGTTTTGATAGTCAGTCACTTTATTCATTTGAATCTCTCACTTATTTAATTCCTTGGACTGTATCTAAGCCCATTCAAAATAACATACTCATTTTTGTCATTAACCACATTTTGCAACAGTCTTTTCATGCTCTTATCTGTGTTTAATGTATTTTTGCAGCTGCGTTATTTTGACTACCAGTGCAGCATGTTTTCTCACATCGCTTTGCATTAAAATGCCAAGCCACTAAAGGATTGAGTCTTGTATCCCTGCAGCCATATGAAAGATAAAGCCGGTTTTGGAAAATGGGTGAATGGCGTTCCAAATGTGTTTCAAAAAGAGGTCGAATTTGTTAACTAAAAGTTTCAGAACTGCCACAACTTCTCTCATCCACAGAATGCTACAGGATAAATTAAGTTCCAGTAGTAGTATATTCCAGAATTTGCAAATAAATATTGAGAGATGTGCGTGCATGTGTTTATATATAAAATGGCATTCTTCAAATCAACATTACACTGATGTAGTTAACGTCGACATAAAAACGTCAAAACACAACCATCAGCACAGTTCTGTTTGTGTACCAAGGTTACTCCTCAGAATGTGTAAAGTTAGCAAACAGCACTTTTGCAGGTGTTATGGCCCACCTGTGCTCCTTATCACCCCTGCTAATTATATACAATACATTAACTTCAAGATCACACAATCACCCAAGCAAAGAGCATACTCCATTGTCACACAACTGTCAACTGTCTGTATTGTTGACCAAAGTATTTTGACAATACAGAGGTTGATTTTTAGATAAAACTGGCCAATACTAGGGAATTCATATATATATATATATATATATATACTGTACATATATCTATATATATACTGTACATATATATACATATATATATATATATATATATATATATATATATATATATATATATATACATATATATATATATATATATATATATATATATATATACATATATATATATATATATATATATATGTGTATATATATATATATATATATATATATATATATATATATTTATATATATACTGTATATGGGTCTACTTCATATGGCCTAAATTCATTTCACTGTAATTCATTTGACTGAGACCAAAACACAAAAAGTTCAAAAGACTGAAAACTCATTTGACTGAAACTCATAACACTGACACATTAAAGTAAAAGGTATATGCCCTTTTCCCCACAGTAGTGCGATCCTGAAGTTAGTATATATAGTTAGGGGGTGTGGGGGTGTGGGGGCAAAGCCCCCCACATACTTTATACATTTTAAACCATACACATGGATATTTATAACTGCAATGAATAACTCTTTGCAGAAAACAATATTTACCTAAACTATGTGGGGGGGCTTCACCCCCCCCACACCCCCTAACTATATATACTAACTCCAGGATCGCACTACAGTGGGGAAAAGGGCATATACCTTTTACTTTAATGTGTCAGTGTTATGAGTTTCAGACAAATGAGTTTTCAGTCTTTTGAACTTTCAGTGTTTTGGTCTTAGTCAGATGAACTTCAGTCAGATTAAATTTAGGTCATATGAAGTAGACCCACATATATCTATATATCTCTATATATACACCTATATACAGTTCTTGTGTATGTGTGTGTGTTTTATAAATCTGTAGCATTTTTATTTGTAAATATTTATAAATCTCCTGAAAATGAAGTACTTTATTAAATTTACTTTTTCTATAGCTGTGATGATTATTAATTGCTTTCCTTATGTTCAGCTGAAAAAGGCACCACAGAGTTATACTTGATCAACTTTTTCATAATAGAAAAGCATAACTTGAAACCATTAAAACAAAATGAAAATCTTTTTTTTTGAAATAGACAAATTCTCCTGCACCTCCTTATTTGAGGACTTGGGCATCACATTCCCCCTAACCTACATGTACCAACTCCATTTTCACACTACAGTGGGAAAGAGTGAAAAAAAAAACAGTGGAAGTGCACTGCTGGCTCACACAATACAAGTAAGTGTAGCAAAATAATTTATGATGTACAAAACGTAGACAAAAGTGCTCAGGAGAATATGCTGCAACAACAACAAATACGTTATTTAGTTTACACACCTACTTTTTTAGGGGCTTGAATGTTTTTGTTACTAGAGTGGTCTTATGCATATATGCAAGTGTTGTTTGCATGACTTGTTAGTTTAGCTACACTGAAAATCCATTGTCCAAACTGACTTTCTCTAAAATAAACACATTGACTGTTTTCATCCATAACCTGAACTTGTGGCAGTTGTAATAGCAATTGCAGTAAACATACAAGAAAAGTAGTGGCCTTAATGGATTCTACAAAAGTCAGCTTAACAAAACAAAAACTGTATGATGGTAAGTTTGGGAATCGAAACTTAAAAAAGAATGCACAACAAATTGAAAATGGGCTTGTATTAAATGCTAAAAATGCATTTGGCAGATAAATGATTCTCCCAGCATATAGCACTGACAATGGCTCACTTCAAAATGAAAATGTAGTTAGGGAACTGGAAACCTGGGTCGATAATTCCCTCTCGTTTGGTAACCATGTACCAATGGTTAGCAGGAAATTCCTTCTACATGGCACAGCTGATCAATAAGAGAATATCTTCCAGATTTAAAGATGCTAATATAGCAATAACCCATGCCTGGGTGTGGGTAATGCTAGATTTACCCACGGTTGGTGTGGTTTGGTCAAGAGGGCGAAGCCCGAGTGGCCAAACAAAGCCAACCGTGGGTAAATCCAGCATTAGCCACACCCAGAAGTGGGTTATTGCTATTATAAAATGACATTATTTAAAAAAAAAAATTACTTTTCTTAAATAATGGCATTGTATAATGCCTCCTTGCTGCCCTTCCGCAGCTGTCTGGTATTCTGCGGCAGTTGTGATGTACTGCGCATGCGTATGCCTACGCAGTACATCAGAGCTGTGGGCAAAAGCAATGGAGAAAGCAAGATCTCCGTTGCTTTTTACAACCTGTCTCGCTATGTTAAACGAATTTAACATAGCGAGACAGCTTTAAAAAAAGCAACGGAGAATCTCTGTTGCTTTTTTTAAAGCTGTCTCGCTAGGTTAAATCCATTTAACATAGTGAGACAGTTTTGAAAAAAGCAACGGAGAAAGCAAGATCTCTGTTGCTTTTTAAAGTGTCTCGCTATGTTAAATGAGTTTAACATAGCGAGACAGCTTTAAAAAAAGCAACGGAGATGCTCCGTTGCTTTTTTTAAAAGCTGTCTCGCTATTTTAAACTCGTTTAACATAGCGAGACAGGTTGTAAAACGCAACGGAGATCTTGTGTTCTCCGTTGCTGTAAAAAAAAAAAGTGTTATACTAATGGAAAAAGTCCGGGGACCGGACCTTTTTCCATTACTATAAGTCTGATTTACACCGTGTACACTGACCAATCAGCGTGCACATTTTGGAATATTAATGGGGGGTCGTTATATAATCCTCAATATACCCACACTCACTCATCAGTTATTGCTTAATTTGGCCAATTAACAGCAAGCAGAAACATCATGATTTCACTGAGGAGGAAGTTTGTTTTTTATTTACTGTTTTTTAGAGGCTATAGCACAACCTTGTAATAGAGGGGAGGGAGCTCAAAGTTGCTCTTAATTAGGTATGAATCTCAACAAAATAAAGAAGTATTATATTTCTGGAAAAAAACGGTTTAAAAATATCCATCTTCCTGACCAGATAACATTTGGTTTGTTCTGAAAAAGGTCTGAAGGTTTTAATGAGACAAAAATGTTCTGTAATAGATTAAAAGTTACTTTTAGTCAGCTGTCCACTTAAGCATTATTTTTTGTTTTATACAACTAAAACAACTAAGGGCTGTGGTATTAGAACCATTTGTGTACATTTACAGCAAATGTACATGAACAGGACTGCAAAAACATAGTAGCTCAGATATACAGCAATAATATAGCAATATAACAATAATGGAATATAATGAAAAACTCAGACTTCTCTGCATCTTTTTTTATCAATGGAAAAATAAATTGAGAATATCAGGCTCTTCTACTTTATTTTCATATAGACACAAATAATACAGAATATTTTATAACAAGAAACAAAAATATAATTAATAGATACGTGTGTTGTGCGGCAACAAGGGTTCATAGCAGGAAGATCCAAGTATCAAATCAAATTAAATCAATTATTATTAACAAGCTTAAATCTGGACTTGTAACCATAAAACATTGATAGCACAAACAATTTATAAAAAAATAATCCAAATGCTGGCATTAAAAAAACAGCAAAACTAAATTAAAAATTTAAAAATCAAAAACACTCAGCAATAAATAAACTAGACTGGACAAATCAATGTTGGTTAAATGGACTTCATACTAAAAAAAATAAATAAACTTTTGCAAATCTATTAAAATGATTCATCATTACCTCAGACTACAGTAAGTAAGATAATAAATTCCAGAGGAAGATGGTGTGGTAGGAAAAAAAGAATTTTGACCTAAGTATTGCTGACAGTAGCCTGGAACCTCTAGCAGCCCCTGTGGAGAAGCCGTGACACCAGCATTTCTTTAATACAGCCTTGTAACTGGAAGGTTTGTAAGCTGTTGATGTGAAGCCATCGTTTACATTCAAAGATAACTTCTACTTAAATCATGACCTGATTTTTGAGACAAAGTGAGAACAGCAAGGTGAGGGGGGCTATGCTCTTGCTATATTGTTTGACAGCAGCCATATGCTTATCACCCATGCTCCTCCATTATTAACACTGGTAGGCCACTGCAATTATTCACAAATGAACTGACAATGTAGTTTTTTGCTTGCTTTCTAACCACGCTAGTGGGATTTTTTTGGAGTACCATTTTCAGCCAGGCTTCAGTCCACAGGCAACTCAAACACACACACACATGCAGTATAGAAATATCATACAAAAAATCCAAAACAGTGTAATCAGATGATGCAGCACAAGAAATGTGGTATGGTGTAATACTGCAGATGATACTGTAAAGATAAATTAAGAATACATATGTGGGAGGAATGTGGTATATGCAGTGTCGGGTCTACTTGATATGGTCGACATTTCACAATGTCGAAATTCATATCACCGAGACCATATGATTGACATTTGAAATGTCGACCATACAAGTAGAACATAAAAAAAAAAAAACTTACCTTAACATTGCCCCCCACACCCCCCGGAACTTAAATATACCAACTCCGAGATTGCACTACAGTGCAGAAGTGGAAATCTTTCCATTCCGCACTGTAGGGGGATGTCGGTTCCCCATGGTTGACATTTCAAATGTCGATCATGTGGTCTCAGCCATATCAATGTCGACATTGTAAAATGTCGACCATTCGAAGGGGAACCGCAGTGTGAAGGAAATGTGTTATAACACATATCTGAATATGGCAAAAACTTATTTAGAAATGATGTAATACTTTTCTAAATAAAGCAACTGAATATTCTTTGAGGCAAATGCAATTTTTTTAAGAATTCTGTGTTGTAACTATTTACAACTTAAAGCCCCAGAGGCTTATTATTTACTTAGGTAATGAACAGATTATAGTTTGCTGTAGTCATGAAAGCATTAAGAGATTGGCCAGCAATGGTATAAAGAGGGCATTAATATTTGCCAATGATTATAATAGCCTTTGCAACCAGTTGTTTGAGTCAAGTTTGTAAGTGGAGGCAATTTCTTATGTTGGGAGACAAGGAGTTCTTGCAAATTGTTGGAACTAATTTAAAAATATGGCTGTTTGGATGAAGTGTGAATGTAAGGATGATTTCTTATGTTAAAGACAAGGAGATTTTCCAGACTGTTGTTGCTAATTTAAAAATCCTGTTTTACATTTTATACATTTATCAAGTAAGCCCATTGGACCCCAATGCCCCTTGGAGAACAACCTGGTGAAGTGACTTACTCAGAGTCATGCACTAGACAAAAGGAATTGGAAGGAATTAAACTCAGTACCTCTGATTATAGAAAAACCCGCGGTAATGGTGCTGCGGTAGCATTGTCGCCTCACAGTAAGATGCTATCCGGTTCGATTCTCAGCTAGAGCGTCTTCTGCATGGAGGCATGCATGAATGGGCGTACCTTCATTGAAGGTTGTGCATCAAGGCTGGTAACTCGGCACGTACAAATCAACTACCAATCATTAGCAGACCGGAGTTCCGCTGTGGCGACCCCTAACCGGGAAAAGCCGAAAGACACAACAACCTCTGATTATAGAAAGCCACTCATTAACAGCTCAAAGCTTTAAGCCTTTACTCAAACAGCCAGACAGTTTAAAGCAGAGAAGATGAATTGGGCAATTGGTTATGAGTGTGAGATTGCAGTATTACTGTAGTATTACACGATTAGGGCACTTACAAAGTTGAATAGTAGCTTGATCATCCTGATATCATGTGTATATCAGTCTTTATAACTTGCACCAGTAAGGTAGGTAATCGGTGTGAAAATTTCACATAGACTCTAAACTGACTGAGGACTTCACGTTACTTTTTTATTTAATTTTTCTTTGGAAGATAAAACATACATCACTGGCCTGATAAAACTTTAAATGGAAAATATTTTAGCTCCATCTAACTGGCCAGGCTACTCATCCAATGCTGCTTCTTGTGTGCTTTACCTTCTAATAAGAACTTTTGAGGCCAGTAACAGAAGAATAATACAGGGCTTGCATGCTTTATTATGATCTTTGATATGGTGTTTCCATACTTTTACATCAGCATATGTTATGTAGTTGTCCCTTGCTTTAGAATAAATACCTTTTTCCTATATACATAGCACTTTCCTTTTGAATGAAAGTTGCAGACAATCATCAGCTGTTACGTTAGCCACAGATGATCGAAAGAACAGCTGACCACCTTACTGGTGTGAGATCATTCTTATAGCAGGAATGGACTATTTCCTTTACCCACTGTTATGAAGTCTTGAAGCTGGTATATATAAGTAGTATGGGGATGGGGGGGGCAACTTTTTTTTTGTTCGAATGCTCCAAGGTTATATCTCGGAGTGGAACATGCATTTTTTTTAACTTGAGATGATTTTTTTTCTGGAACTTGTCTGCCAATGTAATATGACTAAGATTAAGTTACATATATATGCCACATACACACACGCATGCACACAGACATATATATATATATATATATATATATATATATATATATATATATGTGTGTGTGTGTATATATATATATATATATATATATATATATATATATACATATATATATGTATATATATATATATATATATATATATATATATATATATATATGCACACACACACACACACACACACACACACACATATACATATATATATATATATATATATATATATATATATATATATATATATACACACACATACACACACACACACACACACACACACACACACACACACACACACACACACACACACACATAGAGGCTGGACATATGTAAAACACATTTGTTTATTCAGTAATACAAAAACTAAAAGATTAACCAACTTGGTTTTGTGGTTTGAAAAGAAAGCAAACAGTAGTTTAGCTACTTCCACAAGATATATTCCACAGGTTACACTCCACCCATGATAGCCCCAACTTAGCTCTCCCATTGCATACTTCCGGATTTTCCTTTAGTTGTAGGTTTTCCTTCAGATAATCTTCCATGTTGGAAGCAAACTTTATGAGGACAGCCTTCCAAGCTGCTCCCTTGATATCATATTAACTGACAGTTAAGACTTCAGGATTTTGTTAGTTGCACTGAAAATATTCCCACATCCCTTACTGCAGTATACATTATAAGTACACATTTAAAGCCACATACATATTTTTCATAATCATGTTGCAATAATATATCTAACTATATATCTATAGTTATCTATCTATATCAGTATACACACATATTTGTATATTCGCACATATATACTCATGCAAGCAACCGATTCCTGAGACAAAACTTTTACTGTACAAGGAAAAATGTGTTAAACTTGGTAAGAATCAGACGGACATGCTAAAATGAAATAAATAACAGACAACAGTATGCAAAAATAGTTTATCAATGACTCATAGGATAAGATAAAATCTGACATGCTCACAAAGATCTTCTAAGACATTTAAGTCCAACCAATGGGGAAGAAACATTTATTTGGGGGGGGGGGGGTGGACAGTATTAGGCTAAATTTGATTATATTCTTTTCAAAACTGAAAAAAATGTAGTGATTTTATTGCTATAACTATTTCTTTACAGATAAAGTATTATTATAATTTATTTCCATCAGATAACTATTTCATATGTCATTTAATATAGCCTTCATGGTTGTACTGTGACTGCTGTTTCAAACTTTTTAGACCATAGTAAGACACAGAGTAACCCATTAGACAGTTTTTTTTCAGTTAATGAATGGAATACTTGAGGAGCTCTTAGGATGATTGGGGCTACAGGACCTGCTATTCCCATAAATGCAGCCATCCCCTGATTTTTAGGAAATGAATGACTAAACTATCAACTTTTTGATTGGCATTATGGACTTTTCAGCTTGGACACATTTGTCTTTCTATTTTAGATCAAGACTGGGCATGTTCCTTATTGACATTGTGAACATACCTCTCAACATCTCAACACAAGAAATCTGGACAAAGCCAGAAAAAATGGGGGAGACAAAGGACCAAAAATTGGAACAGATTTTAAAAATTGGTCCTATAAAAAGTCCATAAAATAACAGGTTTTGAATTATTGTACATTTTCTGAAGGATACAAAGTCTGAAACTCAAATATCTGTAATTATTTAGTATTATTTAGTGACTTCAACTCTCAATAATTTGCTAGAAAAACACAAACTTTATGAGGAAAAGACCATATGAGGCAAAAATCTGGACAGTTGAGAGGTATGATTGTGATTACAGACTCCTTTGAATATGTCCTTGTAATAGATACAAACTGCAGATTTATGTTCATCTAATATCGATTCAATTATTTGGTAACTTTGCTCTAGAAGTTTTCTGACTTCATCAATGAAACATTAACTGATTATCAAAGATAGATTATAACCAAAAATGTAAATTCCAAGACAATGACAAAACTGATAGATTTCCATGTAACTCTTCCAAATTATGAAATGACTTACTAAGTACCAAAGGGTCAGGATGTTTCCTCTGTCTCTCATATGAGAGATCTTATATTGGCCTTGATTTTATTACTGGCTATGCTTATACATGGTGCAGACATTTCTGTGGACTGTCCATGGTCTGGTTCATTATCACTGTGACTATCTTAGATTAGGTTACCGAGTATTTCACTACTTTTTGCCCCACCCCATACCCAATTACCAGCTGCTTCTCATGTCCTTCCTCAATGCCCATTTCCTTAAAACCCAACTAATCCTCTGGGCCTACTCATATATTGAGGGCTGGAGAGGAGATTGAGGCTTTCCAGATCAGTGTCATACTGCTGCAAAGAAAATAATTTTTATATGTGTCTTAAGCCACTCAGTATTGACTGGTTCAACATGTAACTGTCTTTAATGCTGAGCTATTTCAAACTGATTTTCACTGCTAAGGCATTGGACAACTTCTATATTTCTTCAAGGGTCTCTGCTCTGTTTTCAGCTTACCCTTGTATGTTATGTATGTGTCTTTGTGTGTGTATATCTGTGTATGGGGGGGTATGTGTGTAGGAGATGAGGTTTTTCTGGACACAGGCAGTAGCACATGTGGAATGGCAAGGTCTTCTGGAAGGCACACTTACATTGGATATCTATTACCCATCATCCCATCTTGCAAATCTCGAATGGCAAAGCAATGTTTCTGTCCACTGAAATTTCCTCCACATCTAATCATCAGGCCATACTTTTTGAACTTATTGACTATGCACCCTAGGCCACTGAAAAGGGTTTTCTGCCTGTCAATATGAAGAAGCCACATGATTTTTTTTATTAGGTTACAAAAATTAGGCTCTCTTTCCACCTTGTGCCTTCTCAGAGATAATTGTGAATCAGGCTGAGGAGATATACAAGTTCTATTGGCCAGATTTTGCCTGTACAGACTATGATAAGACATGATCATAAATATGGTTTCTGCTTTCCAACCCACCACTTATGTACTGGAGCTCAGGCCTACAAAGCTTGTTACAGCATGTTTGGAAGTTCTCAGTCCCATGATGTTTAAAAATATTGTGTCTTTCTTTGCAGACGGGAAGGCACTCAAAGTCACTAAAAGAAACTTTATTCACCCCTTATCAGAGAAGCCCTCTTTAGGTCTATTTGTTTCAGAGAACCACTGCTCAGTCTTAAATCTTCCTTAAGTAAGGTTACTGAGAAGGTGGTTTAAGGAAACCTATATTCCTAATACATTATGGCCTCCTGGACCCTTGCCAATCAGGCTTTTAGTTTAGATGCAGTATGGCTGAACTCTATGTAGAGCCACAAATGACTTTCTAGTGGTAAGAAAGCACTCACTGTAGTGCATCAGGGTATCTATCGCAGCATTTGAAACAGTGGGTGATGGGATCCTTTCCAGATGTTTAATTAACTACTGCCTAATCTTAGATATAGTCCTTTCTTGGATCGCCTCTTACATAGTAGATGATGGTATCCACAGTAAGTTTCCCTCATAGCCCCTTCTGCCTAATTTGGGTTCAATTTTGAAGCCACTGGTGTTTCTAGTATACATGGTTCCATTTACAGAGGTGTTATCAAAAATGCTTTACGTAGTTTGCATTCAGTCGCTACACTATGAATTACAGTTCATTGATTTTGTTTTTTAAATCATGACACATAATGCAAAAACGCAACAAAAAGAAAAATGCATTTTTCAGGAGGAAGCATCTCTGTTCCCTCCCTTCTGATGTGTATCATCTCCACAATCACATAACAGTGAGAAAAAGTGAAAGAAAACACTAAAGTGGACCCTAGTTCCACACAATACAACTTAACTTTGTTTTGCCCAAACACAATGAAAAAATGTGATTAAAAGCTGCTCACTGTAACTCTACTATTTTGAGTGTAGGATAGTCATCTCAAGCAGTGATACAATATCAGGAATTGGAGTATATATTCTGAGTTTGCCTTAAAGGCACGTACACATTTTTTTCTGGAACGTGTCTCAGATTCTGAGAGGACTGCTTGAATTCCATTCTAAGTTGGTTATATTAAATTTGACTTAAGCGAAACCTAAACAAGAGTAAGCAGATGCTAGTACATGCCACTTTTTAATATTAAGGAATATTAATATAATAATATTTTATAGACAGGATAGCTTGGAATTTGTAGAATGGATGCATTAGACTTTCCAAGTAATAATTTGATAGTGATGGGCCAGATATCAGCAGTTGTAAAATATATTTTCATCTGTGGAACATCTCCAGAACTAAGTACCTGTTATTTTATTATGGTTCAATCTAGAAACGTTGCTCTGGGCAGAAGTTCTTACAAATTCAGTTACTGCCATGTTATTGTCTTAAATTATATGTTATCCTATGTGTTTTATTGTCTACTGAATTTTAAAATAAAACATAAGCCATGAACTTTAATGATAAAACATAATAAAAGCATGACTTGTGCTTAATTTTAATAAGTGTACAAAAATCATGGAAAGAAAATGTAGCAATGATCATGCATTTGCCACATATTTTTAATTCTGCATAAGGTTATGTATAGCTCCCCAACAGGCTGTCCACTCTTTTGTGATTGGTTCACAGAACTCCAATCACAAGAAAGTGACTACATAAGGATGCAAACACAATCGGTAAATGAAAAATCATTTTTGCAGGGAAGCAGGCTCCTCCTGCTTCCCCCAGCAATGAGGGTGCACCTCGACACCCCCTACTACAAATGTATCCTATCAGGTTGTCCCATCTGGCAGTTGTGCAGTAGTGATTGTATATAATAGTGTTGATCAACAGTGTTTTGTGTATAAGCCTGTTTCCCTTCATATTCTATAAGCATAACTTTCCAGTGTGATGAAAACTAACAACAGATGAGTTTTATCTATCCACCACATCCCAGATACATTATGGCTACTGTGAACATGGATTCTGTCTGAATCATTAAAGGCCTGAGATGGTGCACATAACCTATTGCAGTATTTGACACATTGGGCTATTAACTGAATTTGTAAGAACTTCTGTCCAGAGCAATGTTTCTAGGTTGAACCATAATAAAACAACAGGTACTTAGTTCTGTAAAGATGTTCCACAGATGACATCTGGCCCATCACTATCAAATTATTACTTTGAAGGTCTAATGCTCTGCATCCATTCTACAAATTTCAAGCTATCATTTCTATAAAATATTATTATATTCATATAATATTCAATATTCTTGTAACCTTTGCACTAATTCTGCCTTATTTACCTTTATTTTTCAGTTTGCATGGGTTTCTTTCCTGCATGACCCCCCCCCCCAATCTGGGATTAACTGCATAAAGCAATGTCTACCTTCTCCACTGAAGCTGGCTATCTTAACTAAGTAAAACCTCTGGGAAGCAGGAACCTGACTCCCTCCAGCTTTTCTATTGTAATCAGTGAATTACAATTTAGTTTTTGTAAAGTGTAAAGGCTTAAAGGTGTATGCACAACAACAGTGAAGGGATCCAGCCAATTGCTACTAGATTGGGCCATAATACCTTGAATCACCCTGACATTCACACAGTCTTCCAGTCCCAAGCATTTACTGCTAAATTTGGTGAAGTTTTGCTTTTAGTTTCAGTATAGTTTCTATACTAATCACAACTCCCAAACAACCCTGTTTGTGTGCTTGCAGTGATAATTATTTAAGGTATTCCAAAGCTACTCAGATCAGTCTTTTGTTAGATACTGATATTTTTAAGCTTATTCCTTACCTTACAATGATAGTTTTTCAGCCCTTCTCCCGGTGGGGGCTATGCTCACTCCGCTGCTCTCCCTGACCCCATCCCCGCCCTCCCCCCACAACATCATCCTTATACCTAACCTTACCCCTCCCACACCTCTCTTCCACCTGTCCTATAACCTCTTTAATTATTTCCTACAGTCATATCTTACCTCTTAACTAATCTGTCTCCCCACCCATTCTAAATAGAGCCATATAGTGTTATCACACTACATTCAACCACCCTTATGTCCTTCACTACTTTTTCTATGCTCTCACTTCTCTCACTTACGCTCTCTGTCTTAATAATAATCACAACCTTCCAGATACCCAACATACCTCCTACATCCACCTGTACAACCACCACACATAACCCACATTTACCAAGTTACTCAAACATCCACCCTAGCTTATTCACAGTTAATACCTACTGTACTATCCAAAGTAAAAATTATACCTCTCCAGACACCCCCATTATCACACCACTAGCAGCAACTATACCATTTTCAAGAAAAAACTAAGTATAGCTCACGTAATTTGGCAAAACATTATATCCCCGTGTGGTGATGTACATCCCAACCCAGGTCCAACCCTCCCCAGCCCTAGCAACATCCCAACCCAGGTCCAACCCTCCCCAGCCCTAGCAACATCCCAACCCAGGTCCAACCCTCCCCAGCCCTAACAACATCCCAACCCAGGTCCAACCCTCCCCAGCCTTAGCAACATCCCGACCCAGGTCCAACTCTCCCCAGCCCTAGCAACATCCCAACCCAGGTCCAACCCTCCCCAGCCCTAGCAACATCCCAACCCAGGTCCAACCCTCCCCAGCCCTAGCAACATCCCAACCCAGGTCCAACCCTCCCCAGCCCTAACAACATCCCAACCCAGGTCCAACCCTCCCCAGCCCTAACAACATCCCGACCCAGGTCCAACTCTCCCCAGCCCTAGCAACATCCCAACCCAGGTCCAACCCTCCCCAGCCCTAGCAACATCCCAACCCAGGTCCAACCCTCCCCAGCCCTAGCAACATCCCAACCCAGGTCCAACCCTCCCCAGCCCTAGCAACATCCCAACCCAGGTCCAACCCTCCCCAGCCCTAGCAAACTTAACAAATCTCTCTTGCTGTCAACCATAAATCTCCAAAGCCTTAGAAACAAGATACTTGAACTCCAGGCATGGATTTCAGAAAACAACCCTGATATTATAGCAGCAACCGAAACCTGGTTGAAATCATATGTAAAAGACAAGAGTTTCTTCCCCCAGGTTACTCATGCTTGAGAGCTGATCAGCCGAACAAGAGAGGAGGAGGAGGAGTAGCAATACTCTTCCCTAACAAATATACACTAATTCCCTACTCAAAACCAACACCCAACTTCTCCCCAGCCGAAGTACTAATCTCTAAATTAAAACTTAACAACCATAAAAACATTTGCATAATTGCTCTGTATATTCCTCCAGGAAACAACATACTAGTATTAGAAAACATACTTGCCTGGACGTCACAAAACATAGATAATGAAACCATCATCTTAGGAGATGTAAACATTGATTGGCTAGACATTGCCTACAACAATCCCTCAAAAAACATAAACCTTTACAACTTCTCCCAACTAATTGAAGACATCACCAGACTCCACAAAAATAACATTTGGGGCTCTGCAATAGACTGAATATTAGTGTCCCACCCTAACAATATCATCACTGCCTAATACCAATACTACCACCCAGCATATATCCTATGCAAAACCACCCCAACCCCAGGGGAACACCAATACAAATCAACCAGAAATTTGACTAAGTTCCAACCATCCATATTTAAGGAAAACCTTAGCTAAAGTAAATTGGGAACCTCTCAAATCCCTGCCACTTAACGAGGCTGTTGAGTTCTTTAACTCAGCATTCATAGACATCCTAAATAGGCAAGCACCCCACCCGCCAAAAATGAATAAAACAACCATTCAAGCTGGCTCTCAAAATCCACCAAAGAAGTCATGTCCACAAGGGATAAAATCTGGAAACCATGACAGAAAAACAAAGACCCTGCAACTCTAATACAATACAAACAACTCCGTAACCAGGCAAAATGTCTAATAGCCAATGATAAAAAAGCCCACTGCCTCCACCTACAAAACCAACATAAAAATAATCCCAAAAAATTCTGGTCCTCCAGCAACCATCTATTACATACAGGTTCTCAAAGCAGACCACCTCCTGACCCACACAAAACCTCTACTGAGCTTGCCACCCTCTTCAATTCCTACTTCATCAACACCATAGCTAACCTAACTGCTACCTTTTCTACAGTTAGCACCACCACCACCAAGACAGCTAATGACCAAACCATCCCAGAAAACAATCCTACACACAACTCTAACCTAAAATTCTCCGCCATACCCATTGCCACAATAAAAAAATACTTTTACTTAAGCTTAAACCCTGTACTCTAGCCCCAACAATCTACCCCCACACTTCCTGCAGCTACTCATTAACAGATTAATTAAGGAGTCCCTTGTCCCAGACATCTGGAAAAAAGCATTTATTCTCCCCTTACACAAAGGTGGCACCAACACACACACCACAAACTTTCAACCCATAGCTATTCTCTCACCCCTCTCTAAAATACTGGAAAAATGCATCCATGCCCAACTCCTCAACCACCTGCTTGAAAATCAAATTCTGTCACCCACTCAGCATGGTTTCAGACCAGGGCAGAGCACTACAACAGCCCCCCTCTCCTTCCTTGATACAGTTAACCAGGCACGGGATTCTGGTAAAATAATCGTTTCTCTTTTCCTCGACCTCTATAAAGCTTTTGATACCATTTCCCACACTATCCTCCTCTCTAAACTATCGACCCTGTACATTTCCCCACCTACCCTACAATGGTTCAATAGCTATCTCTCCAAAAGGCAGCAATCCACCAAATGGGAACAATCTTACTCTCCTTTCCTCAATACTTTCACAGGGGTACCCCAAGGCTTAATACGTGGTCCTGTCTTATTTAGCATCTTTAGTAACAACTTTCACACCACTCTCTCACAATGCTCAGTAATCCAGTATGCTGATGACTCTACAATAATATGCACTGCAAATTCCAGCTCTGAACTCCAGCAGATCACCCAGAATGCCCTCACCTCTACTGAATCTTGGATGCTTAACAATCATCTTACCCTAAATCCAAACAAAAACTAAACTAGTAATTTTTAACCCTAAGAAAACCATTCCCCTAGATAAAAAAAACTCTTTAGTATACAAGCCCAAGACAATACCACTATAAAGTTGTCCCACACACTAAATTACTAGGCATTATTATAGATGAAAACCCAAACTTTGACCTACACATAAACAGTAACATCAAAAAAAATACCAAAAGCTTGGTATGCTGTACAGGCACCAACACTTTCTTAGCCTCTCTACTAGACAAACCCTTGCATCTACATTTTTATTACCCTCTCTCCTTTATGGTGACCCTCTCCTCACTAATATCCAAAATTCTACAAAATCCAAACTTGACATGTGTTACAACAGAATAGCCAAATCTGCCACCAAGGTGAAATTCTCATCCCACCACTGTAACTCACTGAAACAATTTGGCTGGTTGGAATTCCCCACCATCTCTCATTCACCCACCTAACTACAGCACACAAAATAATCTACAGACCCACAGACT
This sequence comes from Protopterus annectens, assembly GCF_019279795.1. NCBI lineage: Eukaryota > Metazoa > Chordata > Ceratodontiformes > Protopteridae > Protopterus > Protopterus annectens. The sequence goes on along the minus strand of NC_056749.1, from coordinate 721,919,744 downwards.
GTCCTGCTCTCTCAACTCTACTTGCCAAATACCAACCCAGCAGGCAACTAAGATCTGAAAATCATCTACTTCTAAAAGTAGAAAAGCCCACCTTACCAGCTGGTCAACTGTTCTACTCCAAAACCCTCACCAAACTATGGAACTTGCTTCCTCTTCCTTCTATAAGAAACACGGCAGCACCACCACATTTAAACAAACACTGAAAAATCATCTCAATTCTTCCTGGCTATGTACCTGCTCTGTAGCTTAACCTGTTCCTTCTCCTTATATTATAACTAAATGCCTATGTTTTTTACTGCTAGTGACAAATTATACTTTCTCCATATTTATTATTTTTTTCTTTCATCACTTGTTGATACTGGTACAATAATGCTGATTAATTTATCTCCATTTTTACCACTCTGAATTCATCTGGCAACCAACTAAATTCCTGCTTTTATGTATATATTCTGTATATGTTACTGTAATCAAACCAACTAAATTCCTGACTTATGTATACATTCTGTATATATTACTGTAACCACTATGTGTAACACTGTTTCTACTTCTTATGTTTAATTTTTTTCTGCATCTATGTTCTTATCGGAGCTTTTCTCCCTGGGCCTCCACCGAAAATGGGCTCTTTTAGGCCCAGTGGACTTTCCCAGTAAACAAATGCAATAAATAAATAAATACAAATAAATAAATAAAAAGTGACATGTACTAGCATCTGTTCACTCTTGCTTAGGTCAAATTTAATATAACCAACTTAGAATGGAATTCAAGCAGTCCTCCAAGAATCTGAGACACGTTCAGGAAAAAAGTGTTTGTGCCTTTAAAAGTGTACTGAGAATGTATACTCAGCTGTGTATGTGCAATATGCCATTCAGATACACACAAATGAATCACTGATGTGCTTTCACTGAATATGACTATTTCATGTCTTTGAATCTATTCAGATCACAGCAGAACTACTAGAGCTCATCAGCAAAACACTAGTAGTCCTACAGTGATATTTTATCTGAATACTACCCAACAGACAAATAATTCAAGTACAGAAAAAATTAAACACACACACACACACACACACACACACACACACACACACACACACACACACACACACACACACACACACAGCTAATACAGCTAGAACATGAAGCAAATACACACAAACACAAAAATAATTATATTTGATAAATAACACAAAAACAACATGTATTATTACAAATAATTGCATAACACTGAATATAATTCTAAGAGAATTCTATGCAACCGTACAGAATGTTGAGGGAACTGAGATTGTAATAAATAATTGTATAACATTTTGATACAGTACTAAGATATTTCTATGCAACAGTACTGAATGCTGTCCCTACAGATCAAAGCAAGTACTTTGTCTTTAATGCTTGTTTTGATGACTGGATAAGAAGGCACACATTTACACCATGGTTATCACGTATGCATCTGCTCAGTTTGGGTTGAACTTTTTTATTAAATGTGTTTTTGAAATGCTAACATTGATTTTTTTTGTATTTTGAAGTTTGTGCACTTTGATGATTTCCCATAAACCCATGTGTGTGTGTGTGTGTGTGTGTGTGTGTGTGTGTGTATGTATGTATATATATATATATATATATATATATATATATATATATATATATACACATACATACATACATGCATGCATATATAAAAATATATGTATATGGGTGTACTCAATTTCATCATAATAATACCCAATGTTGATGGCAAAACATTAACAATGAATGTATATAGTAACATCTTCGATGCATGCAAAATCCAAATAAAACAAAATAACAGAAAAGACAGTTTTGTAGGGGGGCAAATGTTATCAAACAATGTTGAACAAAGACAGTTTAGATAAAAATTCACTACTCCTATATATGTATGTAACTATCTATCAATCTATATTATACAGTTATTTGCCTTGGTTTTGATAGAAACTGCGTACACTGCTTGCAATATGTTTGAACATGTTATATCAACTGGTGTTACAAATTATGCAGGAGGTAAACTTGGTTATTGTGAATTCCTTAATAAAGGTGAAAGCTAAGTTGTTTTAGCATGGGCCATTATAGCAGGTATATTTCACTGAAGTATTTTTTTTTCCCGAATAAAAGTAGATTGCTCATTTTTCCTGATTCCTTGAGGGAAGATGGGGGCCTATTTTTGCAAAGGATTTTTTCAACTGCTGCTAGGGTATAATGGTGTATAAGTAATTGGATACTCTCTTGGTTTTGCATCAAGTAGACCAAGTTTATTTTCTAGAGAATTGTTTTTTTCAATAATTTTTATTTTCATTTTACATTTGCAAAATCCATAACCATTCCATATTTACAAAATGACCATATTTGCATGTTATACATTGTGGATAAAGTAGAAACATGTAGGTCATATGACATACCTAATTACAATATATACAAAGATGCTTTCCCAATTAATTTCATTAGTCTAAAAACAGCACATACAAAAATGATACTTTGTCCATAGTTAAGCTGTGTACTCATGGGAATACTTCAATTCATTTAAGATATGGTGTACCTGGTGCTTTATGCTAATAAGATGTTATAGGACTGTTCCCAAATTGCTCGAGCTTTCATATTTTTGTTTCTTTTGTCCAATACTATTTTATGTGCTAGTAGATAGCAGATGTCTTGAATTCCTCCCAAGAGATACTTACAGGATCTAACCATTTGCCAGCTATATATAGCTTCATTAATAAGAACATTGTTATAAGTGGGTTAGCTTGTTTTCCTGAGATGTTGGCTGAGAGGATGTGTAAAAGAGTAAATTCCTATGTTAGTGTTGATGCTTGATACCCCATTTTTTGCAATTGTAACTTAAGGGAATTCCAAAGCTTGAAAACACATTTACAACTCCAAAATATATGTATTAGGTCTGCAATCTGGTCTTTACAGTGTAGACAGTATGGGGACTTAGTTGCATTGAATTTGTGAAGAATTGCTGGGGTGAAATAAGCATTATTATTAATCATGAGTTGCGTGTAAGAGTTTTTTAAGTGGAATAGTTTTCAATGTTAAGTTGATTGCCTTTTCTATTTGCTGGTCATCCATAGCAGGTTTTAATTTTCTCCAGTAATTAGAGAAGAGAAGGTCTTTCTGGAATTTGATTTCCCCTATCATTTTGTATGAGTTCATTATTGCTTTCCTTGACATTAACATAGTCTTTCAAAGTAGAATAGAGTTTTCAATTTCAATTTCGAGTATGGTAAGGTTTTGGAGGTAACTGAAACACACCTCTTTGATTTGTCTTAAAATTATTATATATACTTTAGGTAAGTTTAGATTATTTCTTAATTCATGAATTGTGCTATTGAGGAATGGGTAGATATCTTGGATTCTCTTATGTTTTAACCGAGGGAAGGAGTCTAGGTTTAGCATCTTGTTATTTATTTTTAAGTTAGGATTTTTATGGAGGGGTTATAGTATTAACATAGCTTGTCCAAGGTTTAAGGAGTGAAAAAGTTTTTGTGTTATATTTATAGAATGTTTTAGCGGCTCTATTATGTTACAGGCTTGTAAATCTTTTTTATTTAAGAAGGGAAGTGCTTTGGGATTGATGTCTAGTGTTTTTATATACCTATATTAGATTGTTACCTAGGCTGGTGAACCAATCTTTGCCGAGGGGTCATACTCTGCTATTCTCAGTATTCTATTAGTGTTGATAATAGAGTAGTAGGTTTTGAAATCTGGCAAGTTCAGGACCCCCTTTGTTCTTGGGAAGTGTTAGTTTTTGATAGGAGATTCTGGTTTTTTTAGGTTCCCATACAAATTTTGCTAGAAAGGTATGAATTTGTTTGAAGAATTTATTATGTATAGTTATCTGAGATGTCATAAATAGATATATTAATCTAGGTAGTATGTTCATTTTAATTATTGATACCAGAGATTTTTTTTTAAATAGTGTCACTTCATTTTATCTAAAGTTAAAAATATATACAGTGGGTCTCCCTATTGTTCGACAGGTGGGCACATCTGTGATCTTTGCTTTCTGATGTACAAATATAGTATTAGACTAACTCTTCCAGTATTCCTTTTTCAGAAAGAATGCCCTTTAGTCTATCACCATACTCATAGTCTAGCGATAGCACAGTGGGTTAATGCTATGAAATGTTAATGAACTACTTCCTGTGGAACAGGGTTTGATTCTGTCAACATCATTTGTCTATTGTGTGAACTTGAGCAAGTCACTTGACCAGACAATATTTTGGGGCATTTGGGGAATTAGGCTAGGCTCCTCAGTGGTTTCATGGGCTGCATGCCTAGGGATTACTATGATGAACAGACAATATAGTGTTGAGCTCTGTGCTGAAATAGATCCATGGTAACTCTCTGTGGTGGAAGGCCTCAGTATTTCCTGGACTGCACTTTTGTGTATCATTGTTCCCCTCTTGCTTTGATTTGGTATTTGAGTAAAAAGTGCACACTGCTTTACCAGCACCTCAATGTGTTCCATCATCTTGGGCTAAAATAATATGCCTTACACTCTGTATTTGCACTTTGTCATATCCAGATGTAGTTAATTTATTACATTCAACATCTCGTTTCATCTGTGATTGTACTGTAATTGCATCAGATTTAAATGCCATCCCTGTGTGCAGATAACCTTACTGCAATATAGTAAAATATGCTGGAAAAGTGCAAATTAGCATCAGGATGAGGCCATAAAAGCCTACTAGATACACCAGGGTTATGCATCCAATGTGTAGCTTTAATGAATGCACATTGACTGACTCTCTTTGGCATGTGACAGTCATAGCTATTTTGGACTGGTGTAATCCTTAAAGTTTTAAAGTGTTATCGCTAATATCTACGTAGTAAGTTCTGTACGTATGTATGTAGTGTGTATGTTTGAAAGTCTGTCCCATCACATACATCTCTCTACTGAGTGAGGACTTTTAAATGCTCTTCAGGAGATTTTACTACGTGAGTCTGAAATCACAGATGAGAAAGAAAACACAAAATCTGTGTTTAGAATTCCCCTTATTTAACAGCTTGTCAGACTTGTTGGCTTTTTTGTGCTTCAGGTGCCTTTAAGGAGGTGTGATGATGGAGAGAAGGATAAACATGTAATCTACCACTCAAACAGAAAAAGTAGTACGGCCATTATCAGGTGTTAACTGAGTAATGTTGACACCGACTAGAAATCACCTAAAGGAGGACATCATGCTTCATATATACTAATAGTCACGTTAGCAAAGCTTAAGAAGCTGAAGTGCGTTTTACATACATACATATATATAACTGTCCCAGGAAAGCTAATTTGGGTAGTCATGTGATGGATTAAAGTTCCAGAAACATGGTTAGTATTAGTATTAGTGCAAGCTATGTACAAGTACCCAATAACTGAAGTGTGAACAGTGTTTGGACTCGCAGGATTCCCAGTGGGAGTGGGTGAGTGTAAGGGTTCAGCTCAGAGTCCATTGCTATTTGTATTGGTGATTGACTTTAGCAAATGGCTTGTAGAAGATAAATCAATAAACATACTCTATCAAAACAATATGATATTGCACCCATAATCTAAACAAGAACTTCATCAAATGATAGGAGAATGTAATGCAAATGTCAAGAACCATTGTCTGAAACTGAGTACAGACAGTGGTCTTGGCCACAAAAGGAGAAATCATAAAAAGCTGAAAAGTGAAATAGAATGGAAGACAGTGGAACAGGTTAACTGTGTCAAGTATCTGGGAGTAGTAGTTGAGAAGAAGGGAAGCCTGAATGAGGAGGCCAAGGCTAGAATCAGAGGTGCTGTTGCCAGTTGGCACAGAATGTCGGAGGTAGTGTGTGACAAAAGAATGGCAAAGAAGCTGAAGAGTAAGATGTAGAAAACAGCAACAACCAGTACTTCTGTATGGCACAGAAGAATGGTTAGTGAAGCTAGAGCAGCTGAGAAAGCCAGAGATGATGGATCTGAAGCGACTGAGACTGTTAATTTGATGTACACTGCCAGACAGAAAAAGAAATGAGCACATCAGAACACAAGCCAAAGCAGCTCCAGTATGAGAGTCAAAGAGAACCAAAATAATATGCTTTGTGCACAAGCCAATGTGGTGAAGAATCTTTGGAAAAAACAGGAAGAAGGCAAGAGGAAATGAGGACATCCAGCAAAGAGCTGGATGGACTGTATGAGAGAAGACCTGTGACAGTCAGACATGACTGTTGAAGAAAGTAGAATTGTTGCATTTAATTGCGAGAGATGGCAACAGTTGATGCAACACCTTGTCCCAATGTAGAGAAAATGGGGAAGAATGAGACTGATGATCATAATCATTGTGTGTGTGTGTGTGTGTGTGTGTGTGTGTGTGTGTGTGTGTGTGTGTGTGTGTGTGTGTGTGTGTGTGTGTGTGTGTGTGTGTCTGTGTGTGTGTGTGTGTGTGTGTGTGTGTGTGTGTGGAATACATTTATAATCCTGAGGGACAAAAACACAGACAACACAATCTTCGACTGCATAAGAGTGAAACACAAAATCCTGAACAATCCCAAAAACCAAGTGCTATGTAGTGGGAAACCCCATGGACCCCCCACAGAGATTTTGAATTAGTGCTTCCGGTGATTTGCTGTGGTTGTGGATTCAGGTAAGTGTTTATTTGTTAAGGGTTTTGGGTAGGGGCTGTGGTGTGTGTTAGTGTGTTTTGTTGCTGTGATGTGTGTGTGTGAGGAGAATGTAGCTTGTGTGGTGGTGTTTTGTGTGTGTTTGTATGTAGTGCTACCTCGGAGTTAGAATATTTAAGTAGTGGGGTATGGGGGGCACACCCCTCCACATGGGGGGGGGTTAAGGGGTGTTTCCCCCCTGCTTTTATGTAATAGAGAGCTTGTGTTTGTGTGTGGGGAGGAAGGTGTGTGTGTGTGTGTGTGTGTGCGTGTGTGCGTGTGTGTGTGTGTGTGTGTGTGTGTGTGTGTGTGTGTGTGTGTGTGTGTGTGTGTGTGTGTGTGTGTGTGTGGAGCAGAAACACTAATTCAAAATCTCCAGTGTGCGAGATTTTGAATTTTGCGCCTCTGAGTTTTCGTTGTTTTTAGGTTTTGACTTTATAGCCTTGAAATACTGAATTTTGACATTTCAGTATTTCGAGGATATAAAGTGAATATATATATATATATATATATATATATATATATATATATATATATATATAGATCTATGTTGATCCATCGAAAGTATGTTTCTTTGAAATGTACAAGATCAAACTTACTTTTGTGAAAGTGCATTTTATCAAAAATGCACTTTTGCAGAAACCTTCTTAAAAATATCCAGTAGAGGTTCATAAGTTCATAAATGTATATTAGGCTAACAATCAAACATGCCTTTTTAAACCTGGCCATTCATCCCAAATGTATCTGACATGTTTTGGTAGAATAAGGTTATTTTAAGGTGTATATGCAAGCTAGGGCTCTGGGGGGGGGGAGGTTCAGGCATTTACAGGTTACTTAGATTTATTTGAGACATAGGTACCAGACAAGGAGTACTTTTCTTATTCCCTAACCACTGTTCCAATTTACCCTTGAAATGGATTAGGGAAGAACTCACATGGACTGGAAGTCCATTCCAGAGAAGGGCTGGTCTCTGAGACACATACCTTTCCCATCCTATTTAAGTTGCAAGCAACTTTTAAATTCCAAAATTAGGTACTTCTAATGCAGTTTGTTTTGCAGACATGCAGAAGCTCCATCAGAGTAGGAGGATCCAAGGAAACCTCGTATGCCAGGCATAGATCGCACCTCAACAGTCTGTAGGAGACAGAAAACAAGGATAAGGACAATTTATTTATGCCATTTATTCTTTTTATGAGGATCCTCTATGGACATTCCAGTTGCTGCATGTGCCTGGTCAAGTAAATACCGAAGGGGGCACTCTACTCAATGACTGGTTTGATGACAGCTGAAAACAGCAGAACAATGACTTATCTGGACCAAGATGTTATACTCTTGCTTATAAGTTGTGCAATACAAAACAATTTCCTTACTACAGTTCGCACGCAATGGTTTAAGGGCAGGTCACTGTCTACATAAGTAATTTCCTGGGGTATTCAACTTTACAAAGGATAATATTATGCATTTCTTGGCACTGGGTTTTAGACCATGACTCTGGCACCAGTTGTTTGTCTGTGCTGGCCCTTCTTAGAAGATAGAATTCCAAAATTGGGTAATTCCAATGTAGTTTGTTTTGCAGACATGCAGAAGCTCCATCAGAGTAGGAGGATCCAAGGATACCTCGTATGCCAGGCATAGATCGCATCTCAACAGTCTGTAGGAGACAGAGACCAAGGATAATGACAAGTTAGAAGGTTTGTGGTCTGCACTGCTTTGGAAGGACAGGTAGCTTACATCCTTCTAAGCTGGGAATTGCTGATTGAAGGCCCAGTGTCTGCTATTCTAAAAGTGTATTAGTTTTGGCTTAAGCACTTGGGCTTCAGGTCAGTTATTCTACATTAAGAAGGTTTGTGGTCTGCACTCTTGTGGGAGGAGAGGCCTCATTCTGCCCTTCTGAGCTGTGAATTTCTGGTCACAGACTTATTGTGTCTGCTTATTTGAACTGTTTCTTTCTGAAACTGGTGCAGCTTGTTGCTGTAGCATAGACCAGATTCAGGCCTGCTGAATCTAGCTTTGTTTGTATAACTTGAGCACTGATCCAGGCCATCTTCTTTGGAGAAGGTTCCCCTGCACCCTAATAAGCAGGGGTGTGCAGTCAAAACTTGACTGATTGAAGACTGCTGGAACAGGGCTCAGTTTTGAGCTTTTTTTCTGGTTAATTGGGTAACATTTAAATCAGTTTGTTAGTTTTCTATTGTTTTATATATATATATATATATATATATATATATATATATATATATATATATATATATATATATATATTGCACTTTATTCATCTGCTTTTACTGTATTTGTGTTTCTTACTTTATTACTAGGGGCATTGACTACAACTCTGATCTGCAATATATAACAATAAGTATCCTTTTCTGTGCATTTAAAGTGTTTTTGAGTGTATCTGCTTTATTTACTAAAATATATATATATATATATATATATATATATATATATATATATATATATATATATATATATATATATATACTTGTTTCCTGCCTTTCTAAGCTAGTAGAGTCCAGTTTTCAGGTTAGTGCTGAATTCAGGGCTGTGTTACAAGTCTCTGTGTTTGCCCATACCTTACTCGGATAGAAGGAAGTTCTTGTGAGAGAGGGGAGCTTTGAGCAGCCTATCTGTCCCGGGAGGAGTGGTTTCAGCCCAGAAATTAGTAGTTTATTGGCCATTTTGGGCTAATTTCTATCTCTTTCATTTCCCTGCTATAAATACCGTATTTCCCCAATTTTGCACGCTGGGCAGTGCTGGTTAGCTAGGGTAAAAGTATTCCCGGCTCCACAAAGTCTCCTTTTCAATATTTGCCTTGGAACTAGACAAACTTTCAACTTAAGCACTCGAGCCATTCATTTCTCAGCCTGGCACTTGCTCAAAACTTATAGCAAGCACTTATAAACCCTTGCACTAGACCCTCCTGTACTGTAACAAAAACAAAATAGAAATCACCACACCAGGAGAGACTGTCCGTTACAGGATAGCTGAGTAGGCAGAAAAAACACACGTACAGTCCCAGCACAGGAAGGAGCAGGATCAGTTGTAAAATCCAATATATTTATTTTTATATAACATAGATGAGCGCTTTCGCGTATTGCTACACTTCTTCAGATCACAAAATAAAATTAATCAATCCTGTTTAAATATAGCAAATTAGTCCAATTAATTCAAACTATCCAATGAGAGCTATGCATTGAATCAAACCATTGATTAATCAAACATTTGAAGCATCAGCTTCCTAAAAAAAACGGAAGAAACCCCATGATCTAAGCAGATGTATAGACAATATTAATAATATAGTATAAACTCCTCTCTAAAAATATGTATAAACAAGTATAAATATTAAAACAATGCATTTCTAAAAACTGTAAATAGAAATCAATTTTATGTACATCAATAGGATGCTGTCAACAATGCAATATAATAAAACGTATATATTAAATAAACATAGATATAAAATTTAGAAAACACTTCAATAAATATGAACATAGCGCTTATAGCTACATGACCATGGCTTCACCTGCGAAGCTTCAATACAGATCGTAGTGAGACATACGCGTTGAGGCCTGGTGGATAATGCGCTCTTAGTCTGAAAACCCACTCCAGTTCTTTTTGTTCCAGATAACACACATAGTCTCCCTCTCTCTGACTTTGAGGTATTATTTGGAGTACTCTAAATTCAAAGCCATGGCCATTGTGAATGGAAATGTGTTTAGCCAATGCATTTAACTGAGTATTATTTCTAATGTCGTAGATATGATTATAGATTCTATATTTAAATTTTCTTTTAGTCATGCCTACATAAAATGCAGGACATGTATGACACGTAGCTAAATAGATTAATCCTGATGTATTGCAATTTGCAAAAAACCTTGGACTAAAATAAAACTCTAACTCTGGATGTATGAAATCTTGCTCTATAGATATATACCTGCAATAATTGCAGTTCTTGCAAGGATAGGTACCTCTTTTCTCCGGTATTATACCTGAAAAGTTTGTAGCTGTATTAACAATAGTGTGGTCTGTGCACAGTATTCTTTTCAAATTCTTGTTATTTCTGTAAACAAACATAGGGGTAGTACCCACCAATTCTTTCATTTTCCCATCAATAGTCAGAACACCCCAATGTTTCACTACAATGTTCTTTATTGCTACACTATCATTCGTATATGTAGTGATAAACCTAACTTTATCAGAAAAAGTTCCCCTTGCACTACGACCAAAGCTCCTAGTAGTTCCAGTGTTGGAATATATGTAATCTAAATCAGACTCTTCTCTTAGTACCTCAGATTTTACTTGTTTTATCAATTTAATATCATAACCCCTGTTAATAAAAATCACTTCCATTCTTTCCAATTCCATAGTTAAATCTGCAGGATCTTTGCAGAGCCTCATGAGCCTCTGGAATTGACTCTTTACTATCCCTCTAAATATATGACGGGGATGCATGCTATCACATCTTAATATAGCATTCTTCCAACAGGCCTTTCTGTGGAGGGAAGACAACAGTCTGCCACCCTGTATGCTTAGATTCACATCAAGAAAGCTTATAGTTTCATGAGAAGTTTCCACAGTGAATCTAAGAAAATTTGTGGTAGTTTCCAGATATCCCATGAAAGAAAGAAATTCCTGCAAACTCCCATCCCAGACGACAAGGACGTCGTCCACAAAACGCTTATACACCAAACATTTCTTGAAGGAGTCATGAGTAAATAAAAACTCTCTCTCCCATTGATATACTACCAGGTTTGCATATGTATTTGCGCAGGGGGTGCCCATGGCAACCCCTGCTAGTTGTAAAAACATATGCTCTCTGAAACAAAACACATTGTTGCTTAACACCAATTCAAGCAATTGACAAATCAATATTTCTGTATTACGATCTATGGAAGGGAAAATCTGAAGTAACTCTCTAATAGACTCAATGCCCTTGTCGTTCGGGATGGAGGTGAACAGGTAATGGACATCCATGGTCACTAGTAGATGTCTATCCTTATGTAATTCAACATCTAAAATATCTAGAAACTCCAGGAGTTGATAAGTATCTTTCAGGATGGTCGGAAGAGTATTAACAAGTGGTCTTAACAGCTTCTCTAGGTAAATGGAGACATTCTCCGTACTCCAATTATCCCCTGAGACTATGGGTCGAAGTGGTGGCGGATATACCCCTTTGTGCATCTTGGGTAATTCTTTTATTACAGGAATTAGAGGAGAAGGAGTAATAAAAAATTCATATAAATCTTTATCTGGTGACACATCAATAAATCATATAGCGCATCATTAATATCACTAAATATCTTGCTTAACGCTTTCTTATCAATTCGCTTATAAGTGAGATTATCGCTAAGCATGTTTTCCATATAGCAATTATAGTCTTCTATGTTCAACAAAACAATACCCCCCCCCCTTGTCTGCAGGTCTTATAGCAAGAGAGGGTTCATGAGATAGTTTCCTAAGAGAAGCACTCTCTTCTTTAGTCATATTGAAATATAAGCATTTTTTGTTACCTTTCAAGAAGTAAACATAGAAATCCCGTTCACACAGTTTAACAAAAGTTTCAACATGACTAGGTAATATTGGAGAGAAAGTACTTCTCCGTTTAAATAAGTATCCATCTGATGAACAAATATTCGTAGTCTCATTTGATACGTCTTTAAACAATAATTTAATGGCTACATTTCTTGCAAAAAGACGTAAATCCAAAAGCAAGTCATTTAAAGAACTGCCTTGGGAAGGGATAAAAGTTAAACCTTTATCCAAAACGCTGACATCAAATGAAGTAAGCACCAACCTTGATAAATTAAAAAATAGATGCTCCGTTATCTTTGCTTCCTTCTCTGTTGATAGAAGTTCTCTCCGGAGAACTTCCGTTTTCTCCTGTCCCAGCTTTTTGACCGGTCTCTTGGCAGGACTGACTTTTTTATGGGAAGAGGTAAAAAATCATGGCTAGATGGTAGAGCTCCATGTTTTCTTATAGCTCCCAAATCTCTCTTGGTCACTGTAGCATAGTCCGCTTCCTGGTTAGGTTGTGGTGTTGAAACTGCATTAACTGCCTCCGTAAGAATGGGTAGCTCAGGCGGGGTAACAAAACTGGTTCCTGAAGTCCGACCGGAACTCACCGTTGCAACGTCTCTAGGTAGAGGACTCACTAATTCTACGTCAATTAGCGTGGTATCCATGGGGACGTTAGTACCAGGTCAGGTGTTTGCCGGAGTAGAGTTTTCAATTCTCCTGGGCCAAACAAATACATTACCATCTAAAAAGTCCCGATAGTCACGTTGCAACTTTTTCTGTTTCGTCTGTTGCAACTTGGATGCATAAGAATCTACTTGTGTGTAGATATGGTCAAGTCTCTTTAAGCATGAATCATGGTTGAAGTTATCACGGATTTCAGTATTCAATTTGTCTACTTTCAGTAACAACTCCTTTTCTAACGGAGTAAAGTAATCAATAATTAATTGAATATACTTGTAACTTGCTTCAAGATTGACCTGCTGCCACAATTTGAGTAAGGTAGGATGCTGTTCTCCATAGGAGGGCATGCAAAGAACTCGCATGCCCCTCGGAACCAATTTAAAGTGTAAGCATGCCTCCATATGCTTACGCTGCCATATTAGCCGCTGCAGCTTAAACAGATCATTCTCTAATTGTTTGAAAAAATGAAGAAATTGTTCCATGTTGTCTATATCATTATTATTAATTGTAGATGTATAGGTCTGTAGATCAAAATCCAATAAAGGGTTATTAATACAATTCATGATGTTTGTCCATCTACTAGAAGTGTGACTCAGCCTCGGGTTTGGATTATAATCCAATTCTACATCTTGGTTTGCCATCCTGTGTGGAATGGTGACTAAGTGGCAGGCAACAGAAACAAAATAGAAATCACCACACCAGGAGAGACTGTCCGTTACAGGATAGCTGAGTAGGCAGAAAAAAAACACGTACAGTCCCAGCACAGGAAGGAGCAGGATCAGTTGTAAAATCCAATATATTTATTTTTATATAACAGAGATGAGTGCTTTCGCGTATTGCTACGCTTCTTCAGATCACAAAATAAAATGAATCAATCCTGTTTAAATATATATATAGTCTCAGGGGATAATTGGAGTACGGAGAATGTCTCCATTTACCTAGAGAAGCTGTTAAGACCACTTGTTAATACTATTCCTATTCCGACCATCCTGAAAGATACTTATCAACTCCTGGAGTTTCTAGATATTTTAGATGTTGAATTACATAAGGATAGACATCTACTAGTGACCATGGATGTCCAGAACCTGTTCACCTCCATCCCGAACGACAAGGGCATTGAGTCTATTAGAGAGTTACTTCAGATTTTCCCTTCCATAGATTGTAATACAGAAATATTGATTTGTCAATTGCTTGAATTGGTGTTAAGCAACAATGTGTTTTGTTTCAGAGAGCATATGTTTTTACAACTAGCAGGGGTTGCCATGGGCACCCCCTGTGCAAATACATATGCAAACCTGGTAGTATATCAATGGGAGAGAGAGTTTTTATTTACTCATGACTCCTTCAAGAAATGTTTGGTGTATAAGTGTTTTGTGGACGATGTCCTTGTCGTCTGGGATGGGAGTTTGCAGGAATTTCTTTCTTTCATGGGATATCTGGAAACTACCACAAATTTTCTTAGATTCACTGTGGAAACTTCTCATGACACTATAAGCTTTCTTGATGTGAATCTAAGCATACAGGGTGGCAGACTGTTGTCTTCCCTCCACAGAAAGGCCTGTTGGAAGAATGCTATATTAAGATGTGATAGCATGCATCCCCGTCATATATTTAGAGGGATAGTAAAGAGTCAATTCCAGAGGCTCATGAGGCTCTGCAAAGATCCTGCAGATTTAACTATGGAATTGGAAAGAATGGAAGTGATTTTTATTAACAGGGGTTATGATATTAAATTGATAAAACAAGTAAAATCTGAGGTACTAAGAGAAGAGTCTGATTTAGATTACATATATTCCAACACTGGAACTACTAGGATCTTTGGTTGTAGTGCAAGGGGAACTTTTTCTGATAAAGTTAGGTTTATCACTACATATACGAATGATAGTGTAGCAATAAAGAACATTGTAGTGAAACATTGGGGTGTTCTGACTATTGATGGGAAAACAAAAGAATTGGTGGGTACTACCCCTATGTTTGTTTACAGAAATAACAAGAATTTGAAAAGAATACTGTGCACAGACCACACTATTGTTAATACAGCTACAAACTTTTCAGGTATAATACCGGAGAAAAGAGGCTATCCTTGCAAGAACTGCAATTATTGCAGGTATATATCTATAGAGCAAGATTTCATACATCCAGAGTTAGAGTTTTCTTTTAGTCCAAGGTTTTTTGCAAATTGCAATACTTCAGGATTAATCTATTTAGCTACGTGTCATACATGTCCTGCATTTTATGTAGGCATGACTAAAAGAAAATTTAAATATAGAATCTATAATCATATCTACGACATTAAAATAATAATCAATTAAATGCATTGGCTAAACACATTTCCATTCACAATGGCCATGGCTTTGAATTTAGAGTACTCCAAATAATACCTCAAAGTCAGAGAGGGGGAGACTATGTGTGTTATCTGGAACAAAAAGAACTGGAGTGGGTTTTCAGACTAAGAGCGCATTATCCACCAGGCCTCAACGCGTATGTCTCACTACGATCTGTGTTGAAGCTTCGCAGGTGAAGCCATGGTCATGTAGCTATAAGCGCTATGTTCATATTTATTGAAGTGTTTTCTAAATTTTATATCTATGTTTATTTAATATATACGTTTTATTATATTGCATTGTTGACAGCATCCTATTGATGTACATAAAATTGATTTCTATTTACAGTTTTTAGAAATGCATTGTTTTAATATTTATACTTGTTTATACATATTTTTAGAGAGGAGTTTATACTATATTATTAATATTGTCTATGCATCTGGTTAGATCATGGGGTTTCTTACGTTTTTTTAGGAAGCTGATGCTTCAAATGTTTGATTAATCAATGGTTTGATTCAATGCATAGCTCTCATTGGATAGTTTGAATTAATTGGACTAATTTGCTATATTTAAACAGGATTGATTCATTTTATTTTGTGATCTGAAGAAGCGTAGCAATATGCGAAAGCGCTCATCTCTGTTATATAAAAATAAATATACTGGATTTTACAACTGATCCTGCTCCTTCCTGTGCTGGGACTGTACATGTGTTTTTTCTGCCTACCCTCCTGTACTGTACAGAAGGACAAGGCTCTCTATTCGACCTTACCAGCCATCCAGTAAAACAGTTCACTGTACCTATCCAGGCATGTCCAAAGGGCAGTTTCAGGTATACTCTCCAGTCCAACTGGTGAATCTGGGCATTTTGTGGCAATGTTACAACTGCCTCATGTACACAGACAACCCCCTCCTCCTACCACCAAACACTAATACATGCGAGAGATGCAATTATACAGCCAAACTGGAGGCTAAGCTCTCTCAACCCAATACTGGATCAGACAGTCAAGAGGAGAAGGGAAATACTTGCATCACACCACCAGTTTCACACAGACCCATTAAAGCAGCACTGGAAAAAAACACACATAAATACATGAAAACATACTCAGAGGCTCTAAATAAAAATCTGCAAAACCAACAGAGACCTCCAAAGCAAACATCCAAGCAACCTCTACCCCCCCCCCCCAACACAAACCATGAAACACATACTTCACAAAACCAGTGTTCCATGCAATCACAGCCCTTAAGGCAAACTAACCTACCCAACAAATTAGTAATAGGTGACTCTATAGTCAGGCACACTGACGTCCCATTCACTAGGCTGAATAAGGAGAAGGTTACTGTTAGTTGCCTGTCGGGTGGCAGGATCCGCCACATAACACAAGCACTCAGGTCACTCTAGAACAAGTACAAATATGACTCTGTCATTCTCCATGTTGGTGTGAATGACCTGAGCCGTACCTCTCTGGACTACATGAAAAGAGACATGGAAGAGCTCTCTTATCAAGTAGCCCAGGCCGGTATGACCCTGACCCTGAGTAGCATCATGGCCTCACCAAGAATGGTACCACGATATAAAGAAAAAAATTCTCAATTTCAACAATTGGCTAAGTTTCTGGTGTCATTCAAAGGGGATCCAGTGTCTGTCCACCTGGGATGACATGCTCAACAAGCCACTCTGCTTCGCTAGAGATGGCTTACACCTGTCACCCTTAGGCTTTCGAATACTGGCCAAGGCTCTTGCCACCCCTATAGTGCCTTTTTTAGGCAAGGCTCAAAAGACAAACTCACCGCCATAAATAGCACAAGTAACAAAAAACTAAGTGTAATGCTACTCAATGCCAGAAGTCTAAACCTCAAAATGCATGCACTCGAGGCACTCCTCAGTATGGAGAAAATCGATATATGTGCAGTAACAGAAACCTGGTTTAAGGCTCCAGAGAGCACCCCAGCACTACCAGGCTACAACTCATACCATACATTTCGGCCACAGAACCCAAACCGAAATACAAAAAGTGGGGGCGTATCCATATTCATCAAGGATACCCACACCTCCAGGGTAGTGGCACAGCATGATGCTTCAGAGATCATCCACATGCAACTAACAATGGGCAAAACTGTCATTCAAATTGTAGCTTGCTACAGATCACCCACCATGTCCCAGGACCCCCATTCCGCGTTTCTGGAAATACTGGGAAACATAAAGGTCCTACCAAACACCCTAATATTGGGTGATTTCAATTACCCAAATATTAACTGGGAGAACTACTCCAGTACTAACTCCCTTGCCAACATTTCCTAGAATTTATAAACTCAAACACCCTGGTTCAACTAGTCAACACTCCCACCAGAGGTGACAACATATTGGACCTGGTCATCACCAACATGGGTGACCGGTGTTCCACATTGGGGGTCAACCTCTCGCTGGTTACATCTGATCATAAACAAATCACTTTGGATATCCACATTCCACCTCCACCCCTGGACAAGAAAAACACCATGAAAAACTTTTCAAAAGCAAACTTCACGTTACTTAAGACTGAGGTGGAAAGTTTCAAAGCCCCCGTGCTGAAGGATAACGCTGTCCAAGCTGCAAAATCCATTACTAATGCATTCTACGGGCACCTACAAGAATGCATGGATCATGCCATCCCAAACAAAACCAAGACTCACTCCTCCAAGTAAAGAAAACCAGTCTGGTGGACTCCTGCCATAAACATGCTATACAATAGAAGGAGGAAACTAGTGCAGAAAAGAGTAAAATCCCAAGAAGTGAAGACATCCCTGATCAGTATCAGCAAGAAACTACGATCCCTCATAAAATCATCCAAGGCGAGCTTTGAAAGAAAAATTGCCAAGGACTCCAAAGATAACCACAAGGCATTCTTTAGCTATGTCAAGAATCTAAGTGGCTATGCTCAGATCTGCTCGGAGTTAGTGCAGAATGGCACAAAATACACTGAACCGATGGATATCGCCAACATCTTAGCAGACAGGTTCAGCGCAAATTTCAACCCCCTCTCACCCCCAAAAGGGCCCATAACCATACCAGAAGAATGTAGAGTACCTGAAATCACAGACACTCAGGTTAAAATAGCTCTCTACAAAGCCAAAAACACAGCATCAATGGGACCGGACTTTGTCCCAGGCTGCGTCCTACACGAGCTCAAAGACAAACTAACCCCCTCACCTAAACAAACTGTTCAAACTCAGCCTCTCCACAGGCTACATACCCATAGAGTGGCCTACAGCAACGGTTACTCCGCTCCGCTAAGGTGGAGCCACAACAGACCCCAGGAACTATTGCCGTGTAAGCCTGACTAGCTTGGTCTGCAAGGCTATGGAGCGCATCATCATGGAACTCATTAACAGAGACATTGGGAACCTCCAAACACTGGACCCTACCCAGTTTGGCTTTGTTAAGGGCAGATCATGCCTCCTAAACCTGGAGGACTTCATTGAAACAGTTACCAAGGCTATAGATGAGGGAAAGGTAGTACACACAGCCTACCTAGACCTTGTTAAGGCCTTCAACACCATTCCCCATTCTGGTATTATAGACAAGCTCACCAGCCTGAACATAAACCCCTACGTCACAAGATGGGTTGCCAACTGGCTCACAGACAGAACCCACATGGTGAGAGTTCCCAGAGCTAGGTCTGACTCTAAACCGGTTACAAGTGGCGTGACCCAGGGGTCAGTCCTAGGACCCCTCCTGTTTGGCATATACTTCTCAGAGGTACAGGCAAGCACAGGAGGACTATGGCTGACCAAGTTCGCAGATGACTGCAAACTAGGGGCTATAATTGACTCTCCGGCTGACACAGACATCCTCCAAAAGGGTCTCACTGAGACGGATACCTGGTATCAAAATCATGGCCTCAAGCTAAATGCCAAAAAGTGCATAGTCATCCCCTTTGGAAAAAACAAAGTACCCACAAACTACCACATAGGAGGTAGTCCCCTAAATACGGAAGACGTAATAAGGGATCTGGGGACCCAAGTAGATAGTAATCTCACCTTTGATTAATCACATTGCCAAAGTGGTTGGAAAATCCTTCTACATGGCCCACCTAATCACAAAAGGGTTCGTATCCAGATCAAAAGAGGTCATTGTGCCCCTCTACTCATCACTCAACAGACCCATCATAGAGTACAATGCCCCATTTGGGATGTACCTTACAAGACACCTGCAACAGCTGGAAAGACCACAGAAGTACCTCACCAAGAGGATCAGTGGCCTCAAACAGATGCCCTATGCAGCTTGACTAAAGAAACTACAGCTGTACTTGGTTGCATAACACCTACTCAGAGGTGATCTCTGCCTGACATACAAGGCCATGTCCAACCCAGAATTGATGGACATGTTCCACCTAAAGAAAACCTTATCCCCTCGAGCCACATGCTTTAGAGCTCTAAACCTCACCACAACAATAAATAAGATGTGCTGGATGGATAAATTTCTGTCCCAGAGACTTCCCATGCTTTGGAACAAGATCCCAATCTACATTAGGCAGAGCTCCTCGCTAACACTCTTCAAAAGAAACCTTGACGAGTGGATGAGAAACAGAAAGTTTACCTCGGGCATCACCCCAGTGACTCTGCTGAACAGAGGCACAGGGAACTAATCTAAGGGGGAGGCGAAAGCCAACACATTCTGGCTAGGCTTATAAATGCCTTTGGGCAGATAGCCTAGTAACTATCTATGAACCTATATATACATGCACACACACACATACACACACACTTATGCATGAGAAGAAAACATGCAAAATGACAAACTAATACTGCTAACAAATTACAGGAGAGCAAAAAAAATGTTGTTTTACAGTTACAAGATTTTTTGCTTAAAACATGTAATTATTTCTTATATGACAGCAAATAGTGTTGACACTTATGTGGAACAGCTACTGGGCAACATTTGCTTCCTCTTTTGTAAATATTTGCAAGTAATGTTTTGAAGAAATTTACATTTCTGGTAATGACTTCTGTAGCCAACAGATCATTTTTATGCTCATATTATAAATTATCTGACATTTTTATGTAAGTGGGACTGTGACAGAAATGGGCTATGAGGTTTAACTGCTGAATCACTGTCATCAATTTCTGAATGAATAAGAGAATTGGTAATACAGAGTTTGATTACAACCACTAATACATGTTGAAATATAAGTGGAAATTGGCCTTAAGAGTGTACTGTAAATATGCATTGTTGCTATGGGCAATAGCAATGTTGCTGACCAAGGTAAGCAGGTCATCGTTCATCTATAAATCAGTGTTATAAGCACTGGCTCACCAGGATTACACTCATCTCAGTTCCAGCCCACGGCCTTTGCCTTTCAATGTAATATAAGCTAATCTTAACATTATTTAAAACTTGATCACTTATTTTGTATGTATGTGTGTAGATACATATGTGTGTGTGTGTGTGTGTGTGTGTGTGTATATATATATATATATATATATATATTTATTTATTTATTTATTTTATTTTACATTTGTTGACCAGGATAGTCCGACTGGATACATGTACATTTTCAGCGGAGGCCCGGAGAGAAAAGCTCCAAGATAATAATGCACATTGAACATTTAGTAAATGCTAGTTTCAAGCAGATTACAGTCATAAGCAATACCAGCATTTAGTACATATAGTACTTCTTATAAAAGACTTTACAAAACATAACATTATTTTCAAAGTTAAACATAACATTATTTTCAAAGTTAAACATACATAACATTACATTCAGGTTTAAGACACACTGAGCAGTAGTTATGCAATTGACCCTTCCTGAAATAGAGTGGTAGAAAGAAGTTAGAAGTATATACATATATATATATATATATATACATATATATATATATATATATATATATATATATATAAATATATATATATATATAAATATATATATATATATATATATTGGATTCCTATTATGTACTCGAAAAGGCGTTTCTTTGAATGCCTCTTTATAGAACATTAAATAAGGAAAACACAAAACAGCGAATGGTCATATAAGACATTTCTTTCCCAGGGAAAGAAATCGCTTGGCCACCTGTGTTACTTTGCATTTTCCCCACTGTAGTGTGATCTCAGAGTTAGTAAATTTATCTGGGGTGGGAGTGGGGGGGGGCAGAGGCCCCCGCGTTTGTATTGTTTGTAATGATGTGTTTTTTTGTTTAGGTTAAGCGATTTCTTACCCAGGGAAAGAAATCGCTTATATGCATGTTTGTTGTTTTGTATTTTCGTGGTTTACGGGTTGTTGAAGAGGCATTCGATGAAATGCCTCTTCGAGTATCTAATATAGACCCTATATTTTGTATGTGTGTGTGTCTGTATGTTGTTGTTGTTTGTCTTTTGGCTTTTTCCCGGTAAGGGGTCGCCACAGTGGAACTCCGGTCCGCTAATGACTGGCAGTAGATTTTTATGAAACGCCAAGGTGCCAGCTCGACGCCCACCCTTCAACAAAGGCACGCCCATTTACGCACGCATGTCTTTCAAACGCATATATATATATTTATATAGACACACACACACACACACACACACACACACACACACACACACACACACACACACATACAGACTCACACACAGTATTTTTTAAAATGGGGTAAATTGATGACTGTGTGTAACCAACTTAATTCTTTTTTCAAGCTTTAAAGTACAGTGCCATTAATCATTCAAAACTTAACAAAATAAGAATACACCTAATTGTTTACTATTAAAATAAGCCAGCCTTTAAATATTTAAATGTAAAAGTTAACTTTAAGCAGTGACTCCTTCTCAATGGGCTGATATGACACAGTTTGGTACACA
This sequence comes from Protopterus annectens, assembly GCF_019279795.1. Taxonomy (NCBI): domain Eukaryota; kingdom Metazoa; phylum Chordata; order Ceratodontiformes; family Protopteridae; genus Protopterus; species Protopterus annectens. Next base: position 721,897,791 of record NC_056749.1, on the reverse strand, counting down.
AGTAAAATGCATAATCCTCATGCTAAAGAATAAAACATCATGTATGACCATTCAAAGTTAAATGATTAAATTCTTTTTTTTTTTTTTTTTTTTTGAAACACATAGGTTAAAGCATTTCTTTTCCAGGTACAAGGCTTGCACCAAAAATTAAAGACATAACACCCACAATAGTTTTATATATATATATATATATATATATATATATATATATATATATATATATATATATTGATAGTTAATGATAAGAAAATCAATCCAAAATTTAAGGACCACTACTGACAGAAACTAAAGAAAAAAATATACATATACATATATATATATATATATATATATATATATATATATATATATCTTGTCATGAAGTTCCAGATCTGCCAATGGCACAATCATTTATTATTATTAATTGTATTTTCTTCTTCATAGAAGATGCCCCTAGATGCTCTCATAAAGCAGATATCCTGGTATGATCTTGTTTTCTTGGAAAGCTACTTTTTACCCATAATGCACAGTGATGGCACAGTTTATTACTGGAAAAGTGATACATACTGCTAAGTTTGAGAATTCTCAGTAAAAATTTCAGTGATTTATGTACACATTTCAGAATCTGTAAAAGGTGCTTGTAAAAAAAAAAAAAAAAAAAAAAAAAACAGAGCGAGAGAGACAGAGAGAGATAATGTACCCTTTTTAGCAAGTAGAATGCAGTGAGTTTTTGGTCCTGTCTTCATTTCACATCATTTTCATGGCATTATATTTTCTGGCTTGCAAAATTCGGGCTTGCTGGTTTGCCCAGGAAGTATTAGTTGGTCATCACTAATCAAGCTAATACATGTTGGCAAAACCTCAACGCCCTCTCCATCTACTTCTAGCAGGAATGACTCCATATCATCTCAATTCATATCTTACTTTATATGGACAGTACTAAATCTGATTAATAATGCTAACAAACTGTTACTGCTAACAAGTCACATTCATTCTCCCTTCTCCCAGTCTCTACCTCAATTATACAAAAGTATCTACTAAAACTAAAATCAATCTCTTTAGCTGCTGATCAACTTCCATCAAAATACCTAAAAACAGCAGCTGATGCCATGGCTTTTCTAAATTTATAATGATAAATGGATTCATATCTGAAAGACATGTTTCATTCAACTGAAAAAAATCCTATATAATAACACACCACAGAGGCGGCACATCAGCAGTGTCATAAACCAACAAAGGAATGATGGCAAACTGGCATGTTCACGATTCTTAGATTTATCACAAGCATTTGACACCGTATCACATCAACATCTTCTTACTGAAATTTCTTCCCTCTGCCTCATCCAGCCTTCTTTGTTATGATTCCCTCAGCCTCATCCAATCCTATTCATCATGATTTCATACCTATTTGAATTGGCAGGCAACAAACAGTCAAATGGAAACAAAATCTAGACTTTTTCCTACTAGTAACTGTTGACATTCCATAAGGATTGATATTAGGCCCCTTCTTATTCAATTTTTTTATAGCCAAACAACATATTGCCACCCACCTCACAAGCATAGCTCAATAAGCAAATTACTCAACCCTTGTATGTGCAACCCTCACCCTACTATCAGTTTAGGACATCAAACAAATTTTTATCGCTGTTAATGAAACTTGGTTAAAAGATGCAAATCTAATTTTAAATTCTTAAAAAAAAAAAAAAGAACAAAACTTATGCTCTTTGTTCTTCACTCCTATGTACAATACCACAATGAAATACAATCTTTTAATCTTTCAAAATAACCTCATCCAACAACAGAAAATTTAAAACTGTAACCCAAACAAAAGTTTTGGGCTTCCTAATTGACAATGACATCAAATGTGAGCAATACATATTGTAAGGCATTAAAAATGTACCAGAAATTCAGCTCCTTCTACAGAAACAAACACTACCTAACAGACAGACAAATACAAGCATGTAAATAACATCCATCCCAACTATGTATACATATATATATATATATATGTTGTTGTGTCTTTCGGCTTTTCCCAGTTAGGGGTCGCCACAGCGGAACTCCGGTCCGCTAATGATTGGTAGTTGATTTTTACGTGTCGAGTTACCAGCCCTGATGCACAACCTTCAACGAAGGTACGCCCATTCACACATGTCTCCACGCAGAAGATGCTCTAGCTGAAAATCGAACTGGACAGCGTCTTACTGTGAGGCGACAATGCTACCGCAGCACCACCACATATATATATATATATATATATATATATATATATATATATATATATATATATACATACATACAGCTGAGACCATATGATCCAACTTTTAAAAGTTTGAACGGTCTGAACAGAGATCTCCATACAGCGCAGTATGGGAAGAGTTCTCTTTTCCTCACTGTAGTACAATCTCAGAGTTGGTATATATTTTTTTGTTTTTCCCCCGTTTTTATGATGTGTTCAAACTTTTAAAAGTTTGATCATATGGTCTTGGCCATATGAAAGTTGAATTTTTAAAAATGCAATCATCCGTAGTTGACCCATACATATATACATATATGTATAAGTATACATTCATTTGGTCGGCCAGTGGATAGCCGACCGGGAAATGTCCGAAAGCAGTGCAGCAAATTCTCATTTTTCCGAACGTGATATGTGCCAAACACACAATATCCCCCCTTTTAATCCATGGTAGTGCTTGTTTAGGTGGTAAAGCAGTCGGAAATGTCACATTTGGTGTTTTTTACGAAATTCCGACCGTTTGCCACTTTGTAATTCGACATTCTGATTCGGCGTTACACCCGTTCGAGGTTGGTGTGGATGCTCAAATTAATGTATTCTATATATATATATATATATATATATATATATATATATATATATATATGGGTCTACTTCTGATTGTTGAAAACTCACTTTATCGACAATCAGAAGATCGAACCCATTTAAGCGAAACTGCACTAAATCGAAAGCACACTTTCGCAAAAGCCAGTTCTCCAAAGTGCATTACAGTGGGCATAAGGAAATATATCCTTTTCCCCACTGTAGTGCGATCTCAGAGTTAGTACCGACTTTTGAGAAAGTGCACTTTCGATGCAGTGCACTTTCGCTTTAATGGGTTTCGATGTTGCTTGTTCGATATTGTGAGATTTTGATCAAGCAACATAGACCCATATATATATATATATATATATATATATATATTTAGATGTCTCGCCCAGTCTTACAAACCTTAATACTATATGGAAAGCTAAAGTCGCCACCTGTTACAATAAAGTAGCCAACCTTAAGTATAGGACTGATCTTTGCATAGCACTGAAACAACTAAAGCGGCTTGAGCTACCCGACTATTTGACATGGTCATAACTTATTACTGTGCACGATCTTATACATGCATCAGAACAATGTCGAGCACTAAAAGATAGCCTGTAGCACTACTCTCCAGGTAGAGACCTTCAGTGAACCAATAAGCTCTTAGTAATCACAACAAAGTCTAATAATTCAACAGGTAACTCACAATACTCACATTACAGATCTAAACTCTGGGATGCCACCCCACCATACCTAAAACAGACCATGAAAACTTCCGCCTACAAACAACACTTTAACAACTCAATTAGCTTCGTATCTGAAGCCTCAGTTTATATGTCACTTTCTTTTTAACTTTTCCAGATAATCTATTTCCTTCAAATAATCTCCACCTCTCTCTTATAACCAGGTTCTATGTCATTGAGTATGCAAGCATGTGTGTTCGAAATTCTGTTCCATTGTACACATCTCTCTACTGAGTGAGGACTTCTAAACTTCTAAATGCTCTTCAGGAGATTCGACCCAGTGAGACTGAAATCTCACAAACCACAGATGTGAAAGAAAACACAAAACCTGTGTTTTGAATTTTCCTTATTTAGCAGCTTCTCAGACTTGCTGACTCTTTTCTGCTTCAGTTGGCTTCTGTCCTTGACTGATCATCTATAAAATGCCTTTCTCTCTCTTCAGTCTTAAACTAATATCTACATACTGACTAGTGTTTCACACTCCTTACCTCAATTTTATTTATTCCTAATATCTATACTGTAACCCTCCTTATCTATGTCTTATCAGTTATACCTAATGTCTGTGTCACATATACTACACATGAACTCTTTGCATGCTAAATGTTTTATACTTGGCATTTAATGTCATGTATGATGTCACCACAGTAGTTCCTGTTTTATCTTTGTATAGTGTCACTTTAGAACAATTACCTGTTTGTATTTAAATGTCTTAAGAACTATCTGTGTAATGTATCTTTGTAAAAAGTTTGTTTTGTCATGAGTCTCTTAAATGTATCCGCTGAAGTTTTTCTCCCAGGCTTCTGCTGAAAATGGGCTTTGCCCAGTCAGACTTTCCACTAAACAAATTATTGAAGTTGCTTATAGTGGTTGTATGGCTTCTTTACCTTCAGATTACAAAAGGCTCAATAGATTTATGTTGCCAGGGAAAGGAAAGAATGCAGCTATATTTAATGCTACACATATAAACAACTATGACATTTCAGCCTGAATTGCTTTTTGTCTCCAGTGGGTGTGAAATAAAAACAAGTGCTACATACACCTTGGTATTCATATTTTTCTTGCCAAGAAACTTTTAAATGTGATAGGTGAAATTATGCAACAGAAAAAGATAAAAATTCCTAAAGGCAGTATCATTAGATTTAATTTAGCCTAAATACTGTGTATGCTGAAGAAGATGAGGAGAGAAATGCCACGGAAGGGAAGGAACTAAGTAGTCATGTTTTTTACCATGTCAAAACTTGGTTATGATTCTTTAGGGATGAGAAATTTTAGGTGTAAGAAATTTTGTGCAAAGGGTGTAGCTGTCCATTAAACTAAGTCAGCAATATTGCCTCACAGGAAGAGGTTCTCCATTTTGAGTCTCAGCTGGGATGCCTTATGTGCAAAGACTACATGCCTTCAGTGTTTTCATATGGGGCTTCTTCTATTGCTCCCCTTTCCACATTCCAAAGATAGGTGGACACTCTAAATTGGCTATAGGTGTGAATGCATGTGAACATGTGCGATAAGGAAGAACAACTGTGTCAGGCTAGCCACCTGCCTATGTGAACATTGGCGCTAGATGATTGTTACATTTTGTGTGACACCCCAACCTCATGTGTAAAAATGGGAAAAGGGGGTTGCATTGATGTTTCTGGATAGTAATGGTCATCTGGATAGTATTAACTGATAGTACCTTTGTTGGGTCTATATCAGAACATCCAAGTTTTAAAACTTCGAATGTTCTAATATCGACCCATTTTGAGTGAATCCTAAAAATAGCGAAGTTGAAGAACACCAAATTCTTTCCTAGGGAAAGAATTCGGTTGGCCGGTTCTGTGGCTTCACTATTTTCAGCGCTGTGGTGGAAATTTACGGGCCGGGTTCAGGTAAGTGTACGATCGTGTGGTTCTTAGGATTAGGGCATGGGTTAGGTGAGTTAGGGTTAGGGCGTGGGTTTGGTGAATTAGGGTTAGGGGCAGGTTAAGTGAGTTAGGGTAAGGGCGCAGGTTAGACGAGTGTGCAATAGTGATGGACCTTAGGGTTAGGGTTTGGGTTAAAGTAAGTGGATAGATATTAGTGTATGTATAGTTTAGTGTACGGTTAGTTGTAGGATTATAAGTGTATGTGTGTGCATTGATGTTTTTAGGTGTGCTTGTGTTGTGTGCATGTGTTTCGGAATAGTGAATTTTTTCCCAAGGAAAACATTTGCTGTTCTGAATGTTCGATATTATGTGGTTTAGATATTTTAAGTTCGATGAAATAGCATTCACTATTTTCATCTTTCGATAACGTGATATAAACGCCCTTTGTTTACAAGTTCATAGTATTTCATTTAGCTTTATTTTAGTGCAATAATGCTCAAGCAATAGTATTTTTTACAGCAGCAAACACGATTATTTTTGGCTTTATACATTCTTTTTAAACATTACACATTCACTGAAAAGACAAACACAATGCGATTTATTTTACATTTGTCCCTTGAAGTAGTATTTAAACGTACTTTTATTAATTTACAATCACTATCACTGGTAATGGTTTCTTTATGCATTTTATTTTGAAAGTCAGGTACATTTCTCTCAACTTATTCTATAACAACATGACAGAAGTCATATATACTAATGAGACCTATCTATTGTATATCTAGTACTGATATACATTTGACCACATCATGGACATTAATTCCTAAACACTGGAATATGCTTTGGACTAATTTAATATTGTGAGGTCTTCCTTAAAACCACTTCATTGTGTTATACAAAAGGTAAAACTTTGGACTAAAGCCTATCCAGTAATTATTTCAGTGAAACGATAGAGCTAATGGGCCTGAATCCAAAGACTTGCTCTCGGTATAAGTGACCACTTACACTGAAAGCAGACTGAGAGCAGGTGTTTGGAACCTGGTCCCTACAGTAAGCCCATTTATAGATAGGTCTTACATTGAAGTAAGTCACACTTAAAGCAGGCCTTTCAGAATCAAGACAGACACACTGAGAGCAACTTTTCTGGAATCTTGCCCAATGTTTTTGCATAATAAAGTACCAGGTTTTCATAAAAGTGATCATTGTAATATTTGTCAGTTTGGATGTGGAGAATGCCAATGACATATTACTAGGCAAAACTTTTCATCGGAGAAATTCTTACACTTTAGTCAGAATTGATTATTTATTTTTATTTATTTATTTATTTTTTATTTTACATTTGTTAACCGGGCTAGTCTGGCTGGATACATGTCCATTTTCAGCAGAGGCCCGAGGAGAAAAGCTCCACTATCATACTAATTATACAGTTAAAGGAAACTAAAACACTAATCAAGAAAACAATCAAACAATAAAACAATGCCTAAAAAAGCAAAGTACAAATGAATATACAGTATTACTGGTCTAATCTGGCCATTCGATTTATAGTATTACTTGTAGTTGTTCATTGTTTAAACATATAGGAAAAACATGGCTTACTATGAAATATATTTCCTTAAATTGATACATAAAATATTACAAGTTCATTATTTAAATCTAACAATTATTTTGCTGTAGAAAGCAATGCAAAACAATAGCAATTTTTTTTTCTTTTTTTAAGTGTCTCCACAGAAAGTACGGCCTTCAGCTTTTATGCTCCATCTCTGTAGAACTATTTTTGAGGTCACACAAGCCAAGAGAATAGTGAAAAAGGAGAAAAAAAATGAAACTTGCCTTTTCCTTGTCAGTCTCAAAGCAACACTAAATAGCATCAGTGAGAAACCATTGACGTGTGATTTTAGTTGTGTTACATTAAGATTTAACAATGTAATGCTTCACCAACAGTGGGTGTCTTTCGGCTTTTCCCGGTTAGGGGTCGCCACAGCGGAACTCCGGTCCGCTAATGATTGGCAGTAGAGTTTTACATGCTGGCTTGCCGGGCCTAACGCACAACCTTCAACGAAGGAACGCCCATTCACGCATGTCGTCACACAGTAGACGCTTTAACTGAGAATCGAACGGCCAACGTCTAACTGTGAGGCGACAACGCTACCGCAGCACCACCACCGCAGTTCCAATGCTTCACCAACAGTAATACTCACAAAAGATGACTAGAAAAAGAAAAGATGGTACAGGAGCATATAAAAGGATGTCATCCAAGGGCTTAAGACAGGGTCAAAGCATTTCATGGAAATGCCTGGTAGTAACATTAATAGTCTGATTTTTTTTCTTCTTTTTTTGTTTTATAAAATGAAGAATAATGTACAGTAAACAAGAAATACTCAAGAGCCAAACTTAAAGTAAAAGTAGCTCAGTTCATTCTGAGATATAAAACTGACAGCTAAAGATTTTAATGGCTCTGTGCCACAGAAAGCTCCTTTATCACTTTAAAAGTTAATTTATATTAATTGTTCTTAATTATCATCTGTTATTTATACGATTCTGCACAGCTTTTGACCCTCTTAGAGTGTCAAAGGTGCTATATTAACTCGTTCATTTGATAATGGCATATTTGCACAAGCTAGTATTTATATGGTGCTGTAAGTTTATCTGCTTTTGTGGTTTTCATATGGAAAGGCAAACTTCAAACGAAAGCTGACAAGGGGCCCCATTATGCATTAGAGAACAGGTCATATGGGTAATGCAATGAATGATGCTGATCAAGTGTAAAATGTTGATAAGTACTGAATTATTTTAGAGATATTCCTTAGTATAGCATACAAAGCATTAGTTTTGAATGCATGTTTACTTGAGCAATGCAACTGCTATATTCTCAAAAGGGTACAGCTTTCTGCATGAAAATAAAAGGAAAACTTGCAAGGTACTCCATAACTTATTGACTGGGAGTTATTAAGACTGCAGCATAAAGCAAATGCCATGTGTGCTGTGAATGGAGCATAACAAATGAAAAACAGCAGAGAATACTCAATCATTACTCTGAGATTCCTTTCAAAAGAAACAACTGTTTTCTTGCAACCAAATGTGGAAAGCCTAACCCAGCTGTCAACAGAATAAAGTTACTCTTGTTTAGTGCTAAATACTTATGCATTTATGAGTCTATGACAGATGTTTGAAATATCAAAACTTCAAACGGCTGTCAAACAGCGAAAACAGTTCAAATCACAGAACATTTGAATATACACTTGCCTGAATAACAAAGATTTGAAAAAAAAAATATTTTGCAAAGGGCAAGCCTACCCCTGCCCTGCCCACACCTCCTGATGATTATATATACTAGCTGTGAGATTGCACTACAGTGGGGAAAGGGCAAATTCTCTGATCACCATGGTACTTCAGTCTCCCCCATTGAACTAATATGGGGAAACACAACATTTTGGATGTGCTAAATTATGCAGCTGAGTGACTCGCTGCAATGGTTGTGATCATGGAAGTGATTTCTGAGTGATCCCATTTCAATCCTTCAAAAAGGAAACAGCCTGTTACAGTACAGTTTTGCTATAGTTCAGCATTTCTATTAATGCATATCTTAAATATTATGCATTAGCATTTCTACCTGTGGAATTTAACTCATTACAGCTGAATAACGCCTCCAGGTGTTTCTCCAGTTACATCCTGCTGATGCCTCTTTGCTTCAGATATTGCTTTTTCATAACTTGCATTAATAATTCCAAAATCATCCTACATACAAAGTATTAAAATATTTCATCTTAAAGCTTACACAATGGCAAACACAACTGTATTGATATTTGACTTATGTCTAGTGCAGGCAAAGATATATTAATTGTTGTTATATAGTATTTATTTATGTTGTCATAAATTTCATGTTTTTCTAAATATCTCAGCAACCAAGTAGCATAGACAGAATTGCTTAGATTCCTATTAAAGCTTTCAGCTGCAGGAAAAAATGCTGCCAACAGTATATTTGAAACTTGAGTGTTTGCTGAGATATAAGTTGTTTATAAAACATTACAAACTTAATAGTTACTGTTTACTGTGACTTAAAAAATCCAGTTTAAGACCTAGAACCTAAAGAATACTACACTTCCTTAATAACACTTATGGTTCCATAAATGCAAAGTTTGTTTGTAATGTGAGGACATAATTTGATTCTATCAAAAAGCTTAGACTGCACCCATTTGAAGTTATAGTGCAAACTTCCAAAGCTCTGCTGGAGGGAATGAGTTAACTATATTATATATGCTGGGAGTTAAACTGCAAATAAAGAAAAAAAAAGTAACCAAAACAGTTAGCATATACTGTATGTCAAACCACGAAACAAAGCAATCTTTAATAAACCAGTGCATTGTCAACATAAAAGCTAATCTCACCAATGAAGATTGCAATTCTGTGATGTAAAGAAGCTATAAAACAAACCAAATTAAAGATAAAAGCTAAAAGCAAAAGATTGTGCAACCTGTATATACCATCAACCACCATGTCAAAAAAGGGGTATTCATAGTCATTTATAAACTACATAGTATGACTGAAAACTGTCTTGTATACTTTACAAGAATGTCCTCATTCTGACACCTCTCACTGCCTGTCATTGTCACTGTGCACTTCAAGTAGCGAGGTTCAGAGCAGCACAGTGTGTGTTTTTAGTTGTGTGTTTTTGTGTGTGTATGCTCACTCTGGGAAGTGTCAGTGACTGTTCTTCTTGGTACGTTTTTAGTTGTGTGTTTTTGTGTGTGTATGCTCACTCTGGGAAGTGTCAGTGACTGTTCTTCTTGGTACGTTTTTAGTTGTGTGTTTCTGTGTGTGTATGCTCACTCTGGGAAGTGTCAGTGACTGTTCTTCTTGGTACGTTTTTAGTTGTGTGTTTTTGTGTGTATGCTCACTCTGGGAAGTGTCAGTGACTGTTCTTCTTGGTACGTTTTTAGTTGTGTGTTTTTGTGTGTGTATGCTCACTCTGGGAAGTGTCAGTGACTGTTCTTGGTACATGCATTGGTGGTAGGTGCTCTGCTGTACAGGTTTTCAAACTGCACAGTGGAGCGATTCATCAGCATGCAGATTCCTGGATAATGAGATGTTGCCCTTTAGGGAATTCAGGTGACTATGAATCGATCCTTAGTACTGCACTGCTAATCAGGACATTAGTCCATGTTGCTTTCTGCCACACAGTTTACTATTATCCATAGCCAAAATATCACATATACTTGAGGTTTCAGACATATACATTACCATAAAATAGAACAAAGTCCACGTTAAGATCAGAAATAGAAAGTAAAGAATGCTAACATAACAAGTAGAAATAGCTCCCCTGTGAAACAATGTTGCATGCAATACTCATTCATTTTCTTAAACAAATCTAGCATCCAAACTAAAAATGAAACAAAAAAGACATTAAATGCATACATTCATTTAATATTTAAATAAAGTAACAATACCATATTACTCATGAAAGAAGTAAAATCAAAAATACATTATACAAAGAAATACATCAAACACTATATTTTAAACTCCATCCCAGTTGTATACAAGAAAACAAGAAGTATATCTATGAAGACATAGGACAGTATGCAGGTGAAGTTTAAAAGTAAGCACAAAATGATAAAAGTTGGTATAATATCTACAATACTTGGTTCAGGTCTGCAATATGCATGGTAGCCTCTTATGTTTGGACACTTAGGCTTCACTCTTATAACCAAACCCCATTAGGTCTAAGTATAACCATGTAATAACCATGTACGGCCCATATCTGAACCATGAATTATAATTATAGAAACCTCACTCCAATGCTTTTTTTTTCATTCAAGCAAGTAATAAAAGTTCTTATAACCTGAAAATCTGGTCAAGTAATTCAAAATACTTTTTTCTAAAATTAGTATCTCCATAATATTGATCAACCTGACTTCTTAACACAATAATTATCAGGAAAAGTGGGTTTACTTTGTATTCATCACAGTACATTGTACTGAAACCTTACCAATTAGCCACTACAAACATTTTAAATTTCTGTTCTATAAAAAACAAGGATGGTATGTTTTACTTTTATGCATCAAGAGACATTTTAAATTTGCAGTCATATATTCATTTTTTAAGGTTCGATTATGCTGTCAGAGCCGCATGTTTCTTTAACTTTCCTTTAACTCTTTGATTTTTTCACCATAGCCACATTTGAATATGTGACTCTCCATCAGTCATTCTCCCTTTTCATTTTAGTCCACCCAAGCTGGAACTCTTCGTTCCTTCTCATTTATAACAATGAAAGAGGGGAATTTAGTAACAATTGCAATTTCTTCTTCATTAGTGTACGCCTTCCTTTCTTTGATCAATTTCTACACATCTATTATGACCTTCTTTCTTGCCTTATGTATCACAACACTTTCTTCTCTCTGTATCCTTCTATTGGCCTAGTCTCTAGATTTGCCTTTGCCTTTATTACTACCATTATATCTGTTTTTCTAGCTTCATTTATTATTACCATTATATCTGTTTTTCTAGCTTCGTTTATTATTACCATTATATCTGTTTTTCTAGCTTCGTTTATTATTACCATTATATCTGTTTTTCTAGCTTCGTTTATTATTACCATTATATCTGTTTTTCTAGCTTCGTTTATTACTACCATTATATCTGTTTTTCTAGCTTCGTTTATTATTACCATTATATCTGTTTTTCTAGCTTCGTTATACTTCTACCTACATCTTTTATCTACTTTAGCTCATGAACTGCTTTGCTTTGATGACCTGCTTCCTAATCTCCTGTTTTGAACCACATCAGCCTCTTTCTTTTTCCTAAACACTTTTCTGTACCTGTTTGCATGCTCCTGTTTATGTTTATTCACAGGCATTTTGTTCCATGTACTGCCTTCAGTTTTCCATGTCAGTCAAAAAATGTTCTACTAGACTAATGCAGTTCCACAGTTTTTTATATCATTTTGTTTGCTTATATCCAAGTCACCCATAATGATCTAGAATGCCACATGATCTTTGTTGGCCAGGGGGAATTTTACATTTAGGCGTACCCCCACCCCAATCATTGCTATGTAAATGACTCAACACATCCTCTCCTATGTACCACTCTGTATTGGTTGAGTGAATTCAGTCCATCTTGGTGCATATCCAGTATTCATTCTCTTGCCCAAAACTGAATGCAGGAATGTACCAACAAGAAATAAAAGTCTCCTGTCATAACAACTTTCATTTTGCTGCCCCAAACCCTTAACCATGCTCTTCCTTCCTCTGATGGTAGGCATACTGAATTGCTTCACCAGTTCTCACACATATTTCTCTGTAGACTGACTGCTATGCTGTTTTTTTCTTTTTTTAGATACTTTTCTTACATGCTTTGCTCCTTTGTCCTCAAATGCCTCATAGTTTACACTGTGTTTAATGTGCATTGCATTCCTTCCTCATCTATCTGATCTGAACAACTGATATCCAAGGTTACTCATATTTTAGGCAACCTTTCATAAATTGCTCAGGCTTCTGTCATTCGTATTATTTTTATTCCCTCGCCCGCCTTCTCTCATATTAGTACTGAAAATCATACTTTTGGCCTAGTCTTGTGGTATTAATCAACACAGTTTACTTACCTTCAAGGTAGCATTGCTTGAACTATATTTTATTGCCATTTTTGTGATGATTTTATCATTTAATTTTTGATTAATGTCCTGCATCTTTCGCCTTTGAGCAATCAGTACACAGTCGGTCGCAAGTATTTTGCTCAATTACAATTGACTGATAACAAATTTTTCTTACAACCTACCAGGAAAGAAAGATAAAAATAAGAGATTTTAAAGACCAAGACCTCTAGTGCACCTCCCCCAATCTGGGGATACACCCTCTGCATCCCTTTGATCTTATATGTGCTACATCCATGGTCACACAACAGTGGGGAAAGACTAACTTTTCAGTAAGTAATAATAATAATAACACCCATTTATCAAGCAGGTAGACCCATTGGACACACAGCCCTTTTCCAGTGGTAGCCAGGGAACACTGACTAGTTTTTGTGACTTGCTCAAGGTCACACAGTAGGCAAATGAGAGCTATGGGAATCAAACCCTCTACCACAGCTCACAGCTTTAGCCCTATGTGCCAACTGCCAGACTTGCATAAACAATAAAACAAATGACCAGCCAGTGTCCAGAAAAGATCATTTTATTTTCTCTAACGTCTCGGCTTCACAACCTTCAAGGAGTATAAAAACTTAAAACAACCACCTGCCTTAAATACATGTAAAATAATCACATAATTAGCTAATTAGATAATTTAAGCTAAATTAAAAATCTCCAGTTAAAGTCTAATTTTAACCTATAAGGAACCTGCTTCTTCTTCTTTCAGCTTTTCCTGGTTAGGGGTCGTCACAGCGGATCACCTGTCTGCTCATGATTGGCAGTGGAGTTTTATGGTGCCGAGTTGCCAGCCCGGCACCCAACCTTCCATGGAAGGCACACACGCACACACTCAAGCCTAGCGCCAATGTACAGTGTCCAATCCCCCTACAGCATGTCTTTGGGATGTGGGAGGAAACTGGAGCACCCAGAGAAAACCCACGTGACCACAGGGAGGACATGCAAACTCCGCACAGAAGGCACCCCAGCCGAGGATTGAACTGGAGAACATCTTGCTGTAAGAAAACAATGCTAACTGCTGCACCTGGAGAAAACCCATGTGACTACAGGAAGGACATACAGACTCCACACAGAAGGCACCCCAGCCGAGGATCAAACTGGAGAACCTCTTGCTGTAAGACGACAAAGCTAACCGCTGCACCACCATGACCACCCTTTAACCCATAAGGAACCAATGTGTTATATTTCAAAATATATATAGATTCCTTATGTAACAGTTTATTTTTTTTAACTGAACACCATCATATTGGACATTTTCAATATGCTCTAATATAGTAGCCTGTAAACCTTCTACTTTGCCCCCATGAAAATACTTAAAATGTTCTGCTATAGGACTTTCCTGTCTCCCATTAATTATATCACGTATGTATTCTAAAAGTCTGACCTTAAAAGGTCTCTTACTTTCCCCTATATAAAACTTATAACAGGGGTATCTAAGGGCATATACAATGCCCTGAATCTCACAATTAAACATCCCCCTTACTTCAAATCTTACACCATTAATTTTTGAAAAATTATTTACTATATATTTACTATATATTTACAACCTTTTGTATAATATATATATATATATATATATATATATATATATATATATATATATAAAATAATTTAGATGTATTTAAGGCAGGTGGTTGTTTTAAGTGTTTATACTCCTTGTAGGCTGTGGAGCCGAAACGTTAGAGAAAATAAAATTATCTTTTCTGTACACTGGCTGGTCGTTTGTTCTACTACGGTGGGATTTTGTGGTTGTGTTGCATAAACAATAATCCTGCAGTGCCTAAGAATGCAGCTTTATGATCTATGATGAAAAATGATCTTGACTATTGTCTTTAAGCATTTAGAAGCCAGTCAACTAGTTGTTGATAACCACTATGCAAACCTCCTGCAGAACAGTTCTTTATACACCTATTCCTACCCACTGTATTGTTTGCCTTCCCTGATGACTCCTATATCTTCCTGCCTGTGTTGTCCTTTTATTAGTGTACTCCCATAAACCTTCCACCTCACTTTAATGGCATAACTGTCCTGAAATACATTTGAATTCCAAATTTAAGCAAGGTTGTCCCACCTTGACAAAGATAACTCCATCGGTGGCATGGGTTATTTGCTCCATATACCTTTCTCCATTCTCCCATTTCAATCTCTAAATGTTCCCCAAGCTCCTGTTTGTGTTATTTCATCCCTAGTCACGCACTAACATCTGTAAAAAAGGCCACTGCATGCATTGGGTTTTCCCAAGTTCTGTCCACTTCCCCGAACCTATTCCTATTCTGTATATATATATATATATATATATATATATATATATATATATATATATATAGACATACATATATAATATATATATATATATATATATATATATATATATATATACACGTAAATATGTATCTATCTATCTATCTATATATATATATATATATATATATAGATATATATATATATATGGATTCACTTTATAATTTTGAAATGCTGAAATACCGAATTTCAGTATTTCGAAATCATAAAGTCAAACACCCATAATCCCGACAGCACACAATCGCGAAGCACACAATCATGAACACAGACTAACCATACACCACACAACACATACACCACACAACACATACATCGTCCAACCCACACTACAACAAACAAAACACACACAAACACAAAAACACAAACAAACAAACCTACACTACATGTAAACAGGGGGGCAAGCCCCCCTGCGCACCCCCCTACTTATATATACTAACTCCGAGATTGCACAGACACAAAAAGGAAACACACACCAACACTTTTCACAGTCCCTCGCACACACATAAACATACATCCACACATTCAGACACACTCAAACTCCTGCACATAACCCTTACAAAACACTCACTTACCTTCAATTGCACCTACATCCATACACGATATACTCCCAACACTGCACGTCATGTACCGTAAGCCATAACCGTGAATTTGAGATATTCAAATTCGTGATTATGCACTTTCACGATTTTCAGTTTTCGGCTTTATGATTTCAAAATAGTGAAATTCGGTATTTCAGTATTTCGAAATTATAAAGTAAACCCATATATGTATATATATATATATATATATATATATATATATATATATATATATATACATAAAATATATATCTATCAGTATATATATATATAGATTTATATTTATGATAATATCTTTGTCTATATTTATCGATCTACATTTTTAAATGCGCGCGCGCACACACACACACACACACACACACACACACACACACACACACACACACACACACACACAAAAGTTATATGAGTCTGTTCTTCCCTATAATACCCATCCTTGTCCTTGAGGGCATTTTTATTCTTCAAAAATGGCAAAACGGCAACAGCAGTAGTTTGGTAGTGGTTTGATAGCTGTACAATTTTAACTGTGTTGGAAAATATTTTTAATTGCATGTTTTTAAGATCTGAACAAAAATTATTCCCTAATAAAGAACACATTACTTATTACTGCGAAAGTCACTGCAATATTAAATTTTCATATTAAAGCCTCTTGTTCACCAATGCAGCAATGATCTGTAACTATGCCAATGTTGGAGCTTAATGGCGACAACTTAGTAGGAAAGAAAAACTGTTCTCAGGGGATGCCTTTCATTTCAGCATGAAATAGAACACTTACCAGCAATAGTTTGGATATTGGTTAATATAGTGCATGCATCTCTTTTGTAAGAAAGAATTAGATGTAAGAAAATATCAAGAGACAAGTGACAGCAAAAATATATTTCAAAGGTTTACAATCACATAGCCGATCAACGTATGTGCGTAAATCAGGTAGCAGAACTATTAGTGCGAGTACTATATTGTCGAACCTTACAATAGCGAACAGCCACTATAGTAAGGTTTGACAGTGTAGTGCAGATCACACTATAGTGGGGATTGGGAAATGTACCCTTTCCTCAGTGTAGTGCGATCTCGGAGTTTGTATATGTAAGTAGGGGGGGTGGGGTGCAGCCCCCTACATGGGGGTTGTGGGGGGGGGCTTGCTCCCTTGCAAAACATGTTAAAATATGTTTAGCGGCTAAGAGAATTTCAGTGAAGTTGAAATGTTCAACATTCGACTTCACTGAAATGCTCAGTTCGGCATTTACTGTCGTCGGTGTTGTGGTTTCTGAACATTTTCTTCGGATATATGCACTTTCGGCCACAGTAGTGTCAAACATGTGATAGTAAACCATTTCAAATGTAGGTTACTTTCCTTGTACATTCTGGTATGGTGGTGAAGTCAACCACATGAGAATGTCTGCAGTGGCTCCTAATGAGTTGTTGTTTACTTGCTTTATCGCACTGTTTATTATAAGTTAATATTGTAGCACTCTGATATGTACCTTCTCAAAAACAATTAAGGCAGGATCTTACAAACCTTAATTATGGAAAATGTAGTTACAAGTTTAAGAATTTGGCATGGTTGTTAGTAAGAATTGTTTTACAGTGATATATCTGTCGTCAGGACTTGTTTTTAATTTGCTTTTATACAGAATTATTAGTCTAATAGTTTGGCGGCTTGTTTGTTTGCTGTGTTTATTTTCTTTTCATTCATTATATAAAGTGCTTAGATCACAAGCAACAATAATGAATGTGAGCTTGATGTCTTTGACCAATCAGGTAAAAGAATTTAGAAATGTCATTTTCTAAATGTATGTATATAACATAGTAACTTTACATAGTCACCGTATATTGAGATAAGTAATCATACAAGTTACATTTGTATAAGTAAGAATACGTTACACACAGATATAATCATGCATGCAACAAGCATACATACACAGCTGGAAAAATAAATTGGATATAGATAACACTGCTCTCTTTATCTACTGCACTTAATGTTATTGCATATCATTTATATGCCAGCTAAGATCAAGTTTCTATATTTTGCTCATTTGTCTTTGATTGATATAGTTTGAGTTCAGATAAAAATATTTTCCTTCCTTGATAATGCTGGTGAACTACAGGGATACAATGTGAAATCTGTTTTTGTTTGTAAAACAGCT
This sequence comes from Protopterus annectens, assembly GCF_019279795.1. NCBI lineage: Eukaryota > Metazoa > Chordata > Ceratodontiformes > Protopteridae > Protopterus > Protopterus annectens. The sequence goes on along the minus strand of NC_056749.1, from coordinate 721,879,766 downwards.
TGTGCAGGCACTTGTGTCATTTCATCTTTGATTTGACAGAGCTGTATTCTTCAAAGCTGTGGATTGTGATTATATTTGTGAAAGCCTGGAAATGCAGCACTACTCTGCAGTACTGAAGTCGGAACCGCAGTTCCAAACAATAGAATAAGTGCTTACAGTGAAGGAAGGATTCGGTAGGAAACAGATGTGATTTCTCGGCTGGTTTCTTATGGATGCTCATCAGACAGCTGTATCCTTATGTCAATTAGCCAGTAATTATCAGCACATGTGAGACGTGACATATTGTGTGGCTTTTGATGACTATAACACTGCCTGCTGTCTGGTGTACTGCAGAATGCTGCCCGTTAATCGAACAGTTGTAGAAGAAGGCGTAAAGGAAATTATGAATGAATTAATGAGTTAGAATGCAGCAGCTTAAATTTGTACATGGTAATCTCATTTTACCAAGCAGGCAAGCACTGATTAAATATTTAAAAGATTTTTGTAATATTTTATACAAATACTTTGATCACAAAGGTAATTTTCCAGATTCTTATCATTCTATGAAAACTACATCCCAGGATGTAAAAGCTATTAATGTATAGTTATGAAATATCACTGACAAAAAAATGTAATTTAACCACAACTGTCAGTCATTTTTCTGTTACGTTTAATAAAAAATGGCAGCATGTGTCATGCTTGAGTAAAGCACCTATTTTTGTACATATTTCTCATTCCTACCACCTAGTCATTTTCATTACACGCGTGTGATTTATGAGATTGAGATGAATTACGATTATGAAACAAACTAAGAAAATGCAAAGTGGAAAGCATTGGAAACAGGCCAAAACTGTGTTGTGCTTACATTGTGGAAAATATGGGAGCAAACGAGGAAGTAGGAGGATGAAATGCTTATAAATGTAAAAGGGAGGATGCAGAAAAAGCCAACGTGAAGAATAAAGTGATGTTTAAGTCATTGTTCTCTCACAACATGATCTCGTACCTTCATCCATTCCTTTATTTTATAGTTCTTGTAATAGTAACTATTCAACTATTCCTGTTCTATTCAGAACTGGAATTTGTAACAGTAATGGTATATATTACCTCTGTAGCCACTCAATTCCTTATGTCTAAGATTTATCAACACAGAGATTGTATGTTGCCTGCCACAAAGCCATGAGCATGAGAAAACTACAAAGGAGATGCAGAAAATGTCTAGTTAATTTTATATTTATGATGTATAATTAAAATTCATATGGACAAAGTTGAGTTAATTCTCCTTGATTTCTGAACCCTATGTTGTGCTTGTGGATTAGGCTACCAGCCAGGACTGCAGAAACTAATAGGAAGATATCCATAGTCATTACATGAATGAATAAAGACTATTAGAGCTGTCTGCATGTTTCTGTAGCAAAGCTATGATTCATAGAAGCAATACTAAGTAAATTAAGTCATAAAAAGATACAAATAAGAAATGATGTAAAACAGTGTATGGTAATGAGGTTTTCTCCTGCCTGTTTGTGATTCACAATCATGATTTCACATGTTTCTGCATTGTCTGCAGAGTTAGGATCATAGGAGGTTACTAGGCTAATGGCCCCAGGGCCCTTTACAAGCCTAACCAAGTTTAGCTCATGTTCCCAAGGATGTCTGGTTTAAGCAGACACTAGAATCAGCAACTATTGCCCCTGTCCAAGAGGGACACAGGTGGACCCCCCCCCCCGGGGTAAATTTCCTGTTACCCATCCACTTGTCCAAATTATGCTTAAATAGGGTCAATGAGAGGCTTTGTTTAACATGAATAGGAAGCTTGCTCCAAATGTGGGGCAATCTCTGTGAGACAAATCTGTCTCTCTGGCAAGTTCTATTGATCTCACATACCAGGTTAAGGTCCTTTGAGCGAGTGACCTGTGTACCATTTGCAGCATTTCCATTAAAGCTGGGCCAGAGATTACTGTATATGCAAGGCAGAGGTCACCTCTGGGCAGTCTGTACAACACAGAGTAAAGTGACAATGATTTCAGTCTGTCCACATAAGACAGATCTTGAAGACCCTGAATTTTCTTTGTAGGGGACCTTTGTGGTCTCTCCAATTGCTGCAGGTGTTTGGAAAGGAACATACCAAAGGGAGTCTTGTTATAAAAGGCAAAATCTACTTTGCAAACCATAATGATACAATCATTTGCTGCGGCCTTTCTATTTCTGGATATGAGCTGCTTGTCTTGGCCAAGCCAGAACTGCTTGTGCCCAATGGTGCTCACCAGCCAAGGAGGTGGAGATATAGAGAATTAAACACTATCATTTTCACATTTAGGAGATACCTGATAGGTTCACAGTGGACAGGGGTATTCTAAGGGTGTTATTGAGTATGACTGACTCCCACAGGGGTACTGGGGGATGCATGGTCTTTCTATCACTGTGTATAAAACGTTATGCATAGCCCTCTCTATACTTGCCATGGGACCTTAGAAAGACAGACTGGGGACTTGTTGGGTATCTCACATGGTTCTGCCTTGAGGATACTTTGGTCATTTCTGGATGTATTCTTGGCGAGTGTGGATCATTACATCTATTTCCTGGTGTCACCTTAGAGTTGAGCCTGGACTATATATGCCTTTTATGGAGAAGGACATTTCCCTGAGGTACTTGGTGTGATAGATTGCACCCGTGTTGCAATCAGAACCCCATCTGATTCACGGGTGGAACGGTACTGCAATAGGAAGGGCTACTATTCCATCAATTGCCAAACAATATGTGAAGCATGGGGCAGGTGCATCAACAGCATCTATTCCTAGCATCCTAGCAGTGCACATGATTTCCATATCTGGTACACTTTCTCACACTACCCCCTCTTCCTACATGGTAGAATGCCCATTGGTCATCTTGTTGGTAAGTGAAAAAATATATATTTTTCTTTTTTAATTAAGTAGTTATTCAGGGTAAAATGTTTTGCAGAGTAACAAAGCACATTTTTTTTTGCTTTGTCTCCCAACACCCATTCTCTCTCTCCTTTTTCTTTCCGGAGATGCTGGATGTCCACTGGAGCCATGGTTCATTACTCCAGTGAAATATCCAAGAAGATCTGCTCTAGTTCTAGTCAACTACAATCAAGGAAGTTCTAGTCCTAATATAACTAACGGTGATCAGCTAAAAGTCACACACAATCATATTAGCTCAAGGTAAAAATGTGTCATACGCATCTCCTAAAAATAGATGGTGCTAGTGATTTTGAAGAGGGGCTGTTATGAGAGCTGGATGGTGAGTTGGTCTAATGTTGTGACCTACTTGGGGCAGGTAATCATGCAGACACTGAAATAACTGCATTGCAAGACCAGGACCTTGAGTGAGAGGTTCTGCTAGGTAGAGATGAACACTGAGTGGTTTGCATGAAAAGTGTTGTGCTTTGTTACCCATACTAATTACAATACTGTCTTTAAAAATACTTGTAGTCTCATGTGATCTGCCTCCACATGTACAGACAGTACCTCTCCCTCTTCCCCTCCCAAGACTGATCCTACTTGAGTCTGGTAAGTCCTAACAAATTTATGAATGGAGGTGATCACAGATGCTTGGACTGCCAACATACTATTCATCAGTGAGATCAAGGCATTATCCCTACTCCATAGTATTTTCATGTAGTGCTGGAAATCCTCATGTGTACCCTGGGGGACCCTGACCATTTCCAGCTGACACTCTGTGGCAGTCTTCTAAGCTCTAATAATGTCACAGCACATTTGCTGCTGAACAGCCAATACTTTACATGTTTCCTGGGGTAGTTGTGACAAATTTCTGCACCTGGTGCTCCTTTGTAAAGGTGTCACTGTGGACATTGTTACCTCTGAATTTCTGCCATCATCTTGAAAGTGTTCATTTGGCTTTGCAGATACTGGTGTAGACGTGCATGTGTTTTCTTCCTGTACAAACATGAGTCTAATGTCAGCATGTGCTTGACTTTCTTATGCATTGTCACTTCCTGCAGAGTTACTAACATGTTGTAGGGTGTGGGATCCTACCATTAAACTTTGGGACTGTGAGCCAGTTTCCTCAGGCTGCCTTATAATTATAATGCTGTTATCATCATCATCTTCTTCAACAGTCATTCTGTTTCCACTGCTGACTCTGTCATACCTCTCAACCCCTTCCTGCTAGAAATCTGGACAAAGGCTGATATAATGGGGCACAAATGCCCCAAAATAGGAAAAAGTTTTAAATATTGCTCTTATAAACATGGAAGGTTACTAGAATAACAAGATTTGTGTTGACTTGCATTTTCTGGAAGATTTGAAGTCTGAAACTCAAATATACGCTATTTTTTACTGACTTCAATCCTCAGATCATGCCAGTGATTTGCCAGAAAACCACAAATTTTATGAGGAACGGACCAAAAACATGAGGCAAAAATCTGGACATTCTGTGAAAATCTGGACAGTTGAGAGGTATGGACCCTGTAAAAACGTATTTGAAAATATTACCATTGAAGAAGTAGCAAGCACTACTATATATTGAGTAAGGAGGTGTTGAGGACACTTACCACTCATACTACCTTCATTGTCATTCTGTACAGATGTGGAAAGTTCTCCTGTAAACAGTAATTGTCATGTGTTAAATGTAATCATTCCATGTCAGCATTCAATTCTATATATAAATATATGTTATTGTTTATAACCCAACCTTTCTGAGCAGACATGTGTGGCTGCTGAGAACATTGGTACTGGTGTCCACACCACCTCTGATTATTCCAGTCCCATCATCTTCTGTGCCACAGTCACCCCCATGAATGGAGAAGGAGGTATTCCATTCCTCATCTCGTATTAAAGGGATGAGTGCTGGAGGCTTCCCAGTACTGGTATGGGCAATTGTATTCTGTTTTGCCTTGACTGTAGCATGCCCTTCCATATCATTTGCCTTCTTCTTGCACTGTTTTAATATGTGTTTGCTTCCATCAACTGCATTAATATCCATCTTGATTCCAGACCTTTGCGATCTCAGTTTGTTTGGGCCCTCCTTTCCCAAAAAGACATTTGCCATATGTACTAAGGGCTGGCATGAAGATGCAGTTTACCTAGTGGGTAAAGTTGTCCTTTCTCTGCCTTTATCCGTGGTTTTGCATTATTACTGCAGATAAAAATATGCCACAGTCATATTCAAAACTCTTTTGATGCAATCTTTAGTCCAACAACACAATGATGAAAGCATACCTAACACCCTCAGAAAAAAATAATAAGGTGACACAAACCCCATAATTGCATATACATGCATAGTCTCAGTCCAGCCAAGTAAAGTTGTTCTGAAGAAAAGTTTGCATTATCATGAATATATTCACAACACTAAGGCAAGCTCTTCACCTACTACTTTCTTGTATTCATAATTTTGCCATTTTTCATTCAACAGTGACATCAGATATCTTCTAGTAAAGACAGATGTATGTTTAGCAAACAAACTATGCTTATCACTTCAGTACTTCACAATTAAATCATTGCATTTCTGCCATGCTTGCACGATCACTATATAACAACAAAATAATTTTCTGTGTGATCACTAATCATTTCCACTGTTACTGTATTGATTTTCCATTTTCAAATCTCAGTTTTACATTATTCACTCAAGCCACTGTAATATACCCATTATAATGGTAAAGCAAATATTTATTTAAGTAACCTCAATTATCTTACATCATTTTGAACTGTTTCACATTAATTTGAAATTTTTGTTATTTTTGCATACTTTCGGATATTGGCAAAGGCTCTTACTACCCCCATAGTGCCTTTTTTAGGCAAGGCTCAAAAGACAAACCCACCTCCATAGGTATCACAAGGGATAAGAAACTAAGAGTAATGCTACTCAACGCCAGAAGTCTATACCTCAAGATGCACGCACTCAAAACTCTCCTTAGCATGGAGAACATCGATATCTGTGCAGTAACAGAAACCTGGTTCAAGGCTCCCGAGAGCACCCCAGCACTACCAGGTTATACCTCATACCGTGCTTTTCAGCCCCAAAACTTGGACCGACCCACAAAAGGAGGGGGAGTATCAATATTCGTCAAAGATACCCACGCCTCCAGGTTGGTGGCACAGCACGAAGCATCAGAGACTATCCATGTGCAACTAACAGTGGGTAAAACTGCCTTCCAGTTTATAGCCTGCTACAGATAACCCTCCCATACCCAGGAACCCCACTCAGCCTTCCTGAGAACACTGGAAAATATGAAGGTCTCTCCAAACACCATTATATTGGGTGACTTCAACTACCCAAACATAGACTGGGAGCATTACTCTAGCTCCAACACCCTAGCCCAAAGGTTCCTAGAATTTATAAACTCAAATGCTATGGAACAACTTGTTACCACTCCCACAAGAGGAGAAAACATACTGGACCTGATCATCACCAACATGGGGACTCTATGCTCCAGACCAGAAGTGTATCCCTCACTGGTAAGATCAGACCATAAACTAATCTCACTGGATATTCACATCCCGACCCCACCCCCTGCCCAGAAAATCACAGTGAAAAACTTCTCTAAAGCAAATTTCACACTCCTCAAAGCTGAGGTGGAATCCTTCAAAGCCCCCGGGCCTGTGGAAAATATGGCCCAGACCGCAGAATCCTTTATAAATGCATTCTATGAACACCTTCAGGAATGCATGGATCATGTGATCCCAAATAAAACCAAGACCCAATCCTCCAAAGGCAGACGTCCTGTCTGGTGGACCCCAGCCATAAACAAACTATACAATAGAAGGAGGAAGCTACTAAATGATAGAGCAAAATTCCAAAAAGGGAAGGCATCTCTGATCAGTATTAGCAAAAAACTATGGGCACTCATAAAATCATCTAAGGCCAGCTTCGAGAGAAAAATTGCACAGGACACTAAGGATAATCACAAGGCTTTCTTAGTTATGTTAGGAACCTGGGTGGTAATTCCCAGATATGCTGAGTATTAGTCCAAAATGACAAAAAATACACCAAACCCACAGACATTGCCAACATCCTAGCTGACAGGTTCAGCGCCAACTTCTCCCCCCCTCCCCACCAAAAGGGCAAATATCTGTCCCAGCAGAGTGATACCCCCCTGACATCTCAGATGCTCAGGTAAGAGCCACCCTCTCCAAAGCAAAAAACACAGCATCAATGGGACCAGACGGTGTCCCGGGCTGCGTTCTACATGAACTCCAAGAAGAGCTAAACCCAAACATAAAACTACTGTTCAATCTCAGCCTTACTACAGGATATGTACTCAAAGAGTGGCGTACAGCAACTGTGGTCCCTCTCCACAAAGGTGGTGCCTCAATGGATCCTGGAAACTATCGCCCCATAAGCCTGACTAGCTTGGTCTGCAAAGCTATGGAAAGGATCATCATGGACCTCATAAATAAAGATATTGGGGACCTACAGACACTGGATCCTACCCAGTTCGGCTTTGTTAAGAGCAGATCCTGCCATTTAAACCTGGTTGATTTCTTTGAAACAGTCACCAAGGCCATTGACTGGGGGAAGGTGGTCCACACAGCCTACCTGGACCTCGCAAAAGCCTTCGATACAATACCCCACTCAGGCATTATAGATAATCTCACCAGCTTAAATATAAACCCCTATGTCACTAGAAGGGTTGCAAACTGGCTCAAGTACAGAACCCACAAGGTTAGAATTGCTGGAGCCATGTCAGACTCTAAACCAGTTACAAGTGGCATCCCACAAGGCTCAGTCCTGGGACCTCTCTTGTTCGGTATATATATCTCGGAGGTACAGGCCAACACGGAAGGACTGTGGCTGACCAAGTTTGCAGATGACTGCAAACTGGGCACCATAATCGACTCTCCAGCCAACACAAGCATCCTCCAAAAGGGCCTCATAGAAACAGACAACTGGTGCCAGAGCCATGGCCTCAAGCTAAACGCCAAAAAGTGTATAGTCATCCCCTTTGGCAAAAACAAAGTGCCCACAAATTACCACATAGGTGGTAATCCATTAAGTACAGAAGAAGTAATTAGGGACCTGGGGACCCAAGTTGATAGCAATCTCTCATTTGACAACCATGTGGCCAAAGTGGTTAGAAAAACATTTTATATAGCCCACCTAATCATGAAGGGATTCACATCTAGATCAGGGGAGGTCATCATGCCTCTTTACTCATCCCTCATCAGGCCCATAATTGAGTACAATGCCCCTTTTGGGATGTACCTTACCAGACACCTGCAGCAACTGGAAAGACCCCAAAAGTACCTCACAAAGAGGATCAAAGGGCTCAAACAGATGCCATATGCTGCCCGGTTAAAGAAACTCCAGCTCTACTCAGTGGCATACCGCCTGTTCAGAGGTGATCTGTGCCTGACGTATAAAGCCATGTCCAACCCAGAATTAATGGACATGCTGCACCTCAGAAAATCTAAATTCCATCGAGCTACACGCTCGGGAGACTTGAACCTCAGCACTGAAATAAATAGGACATGCTGGAGGGACAGATTCATAACCCAGAGGCTCCCTTCACTCTGGAATAAAATCCCAGTCCAGGTTAGGCAGAATCCCTCATTGACTCTCTTCAAGAGGAATCTTGATGAGTGGATGGGAGATCGTAGGTTTACCCCGGGTATCACTTTTGTGTCACTGTTAGACAGAGGCACAGTATACTAACCTCAAAAAAGGGCATAGCAAAATTAATTTAAAATGGGTGGCGAAAGCCAAACACATTCTGGCAAGGCTTATAAATGCCCTAGGGCAGATAGCCTAGTATGAACCTATAAACCTATAAAAAGTCCACAGATGTCCAAGTCATTTGCCACCTAATTCGAGAAATCGGACGTTAATATGGCGATGTTTAACTTTTTCATGTAAGTTCAGGGTCATTTATACATTTTGTATACAAATTAGGCCCTTTTACACTTATCTCTATGAACTGCAGTAATACACAAACGTGGAAGGCAACATATATGCATCTCTAGTTCTCAGCTACTCATAAATGCAGCTCACTGGTTCACATGAACAAGCTGTGGACAGAAGTGGAATCCGCAGCATACTTCAGAAATCCCCAGAATGCCTTGGGAATGCATAAATAACCTCAGTTATTCTCTACTCTGACCATGTTTAGAAAATGCTCAATAGAGTCATATGCGGGTGAGTTTGCAAACCATGAAGTGTAACCCTTGCCCAGCTAACATAATCTGTCACACCTTAGCACTCAACATTTATTAAAAGTTGGTACTTGCACACAGAGCAATATTTATTTCTGCAAAAAGCATCCCCACCACAAAACTATTAATACTACTACTGTATTGCCTGCGGAATGTATAAATGACATTCAGATGAAAGACTCCAAAAAGTTATCAAAGACAATACACAGCAGCACTAGTAATTGTAAGATAAAAAACTGATGATTTTATCAATGACTTTATCCACCATATAAAGGAAATCTGAATGCATTCCTTTAAAAACAAAAATATGTAGGTGACAAAGCATTTTTGGTCAAACCAAACATGCCAATAATAAGAGTACCAGGTCTAATGCCCCTTTTGGTTAACTGGGTTTGGTTAGGGTGATATCACACCTCAGAGGGAATGTTTCTCCTGTGAACCACAGACCTGTTCATGCTTTTGGCATTCTGGTATTGGCACTTTGAATGATGGCTCTAGGCCATTCTCTGAGCTGGTCGAACTCTGGATAAAATCCAGCCATGTGTTAGAGGGTCTGACTGGGAAAAAATCAACATCTGGCAGGAGTTGAGTGAATACCTGTTATCCCTGACAAGGATCACCTGCTCTGGCCCTCATTGCAGACAGGTATGATGACCTACAGATTTGTAGGCCAGACCACCTGGCTGAGTGAGTTGATCAGGTAGTGGTGAGAAGGCCAACGTTCTTATAGTAAGTATTTTTTTTTTTGGTCATATTAAACATAGGTTTAAAAAAATAAACTAGAACACAGTTGCATAACTGGAGGTATTTGGTAGAAGTATGTGTAACTGCAAATATGCAATGCTATTATAATAATGCAAAAGAAAGCGTAAACAGATATAAATATACAAAAATACATTAAAAAATAAAATTAAAATTAAAAGAAAGCGTAAACAGATCTGTACACAGAGCTGCATCTCTGCACAAATGT